>NC_133356.1:30941109-31041109 GCF_030506205.2 Paramisgurnus dabryanus | reverse complement strand
ATGGTTATTTAGTTTTAAGTAGGCCTGATCTTCTCGGGTCCAAAGATACCCGACCCGAAATTAACCAAATCTTTTTTTTTAAAGAACCCGACCCAAGACAAACCCGTGGTCCCACCTGACCCTGACTGGACCCCGAATGTAAACGGCACCGACGTGTGTGCAGCCCCGCATGCAGCAGTCAGAAGAAAGAAACCCTGGTGGCCTCGCAACCAATTTTGGGCGCTGCTCCATTTATTTTCATTTGTTGTCAGATGGCAACACCAAGGTGCATTCAAAATTAACTGACAGGTCTGAGTCAATGAAAATTAACCTAACGCCAGCCACATGATGGAGAGGAGGACAGAGGAGAGGTTGGAGAAGGACACGATGCACACATGTCTGGTTTTCAAGTTACCCGAGACCTGATGCTGATAATATTATATGCTCTGTGTCCAAGGCACAGGTGAAACTTTTAGACCTAAACCTGCTCTGGTCTTGGGTCGAACCTCGGGTACAATTGGGATAAAAGTGATATGTTGCAATAGTTAATTTGAATTACTTGCATTGAACTAGAAAGCTTATGACCAACAAACATTATTTACATAGTCCGATCACAAATGCAACTTCTATTTAACATAATTCAGTTAAATGCATGCAATTTATGTAAATTTAACTGAATAAACCTTATCGCCAAGCCACCTTGCCATTGTTGTCCATCATTTCAATCATTAATTATTGAAGTGCGATTAAAATAGTAATATTTCTGTCAAATACTGTAATTTATTCACTCTCATGTTTTCTGAAGTTCACAATGATCAAGGTTATCTCAAGTAAATCTTATCAAGCCATTACGTAGTAACCGGAACAGTTCTAGATAACAAGATTATGTTTATGAGATTAGGCCATTATTACTGTTACCCAGAGAAATATAAAATTCTTTGGACTATGAAAAGAACATGAACAACCTACATAAACTTCAGCTGGAGCCAAATCCTCCCCGGTATCTCATATAAAGGATCATAAACCTGCATTCAGCTGTAGGCTGGTCTAGCCAAAACCCATTTCTGGGACTTGGAAAAAGCCCCACGCTTTTTGATCGCTTTCTATATTTTTACAGAACATCCCCCGTGCTCTGCTGAATTGGGTGTGTAAATACCCAACCAGTAAAGACAATAGAGACCGTTCAGATGAATAGTAGCAGACTTAAACATATAGACAACAAGAGCCAATGTGCTATCGAGCTATTGATTTCTCCAACGCTTCTGGGGATTTAAGTAAAACACTTCCTGTCTGGAAGCCACAGCATCCGAGGTCACGTGACACAGGTGCAAAGACGATGGAGCCGAGTTATTTTGGCCTTACAGAGGTGGCATTTAACAAACAGGTGCTATGGTTGGTGTGCTATTGTTTCATATGGATTACTGGAACACTGGATCGGTCAGCAGCCTCTGGGCCGAATTTCTCCCATGACATTCAGCAGCATTTTCAATATCGATTCCATTTGGGTGACATTAAAAGGAACCCTGTCCAGATTTTTAATAGGATGAGCAGTATATTTTGATAGCTGAAATCGGGCTGAATATGATGCCCAATCAATCTAAAAGACTCCAAAAGGGCAGCGAGTACTTACGCTCTGATCGATGTTTAGTCTGGTGCTGGTAAATGTGATGGGCGGCGCTGCGCATGTTTCTGTCATAAGAGTCGTTGCTGTGCTGAGATCATTTCATCTGTTTGCTCCATACCCAGTGTTTTATTATTCATCGTGTAACGTTGACGTGGTTTATAGTTGGTAATGAATAATGTCTTGTTGAGAGAAACAATACTGGACCTCTGTTTGTACGGAAGCCGTGAGAGGTCGTGTACTATATTTATTTTTGTTTGCTTGTTTTTTCGTGATCACGAGATAACAAAAGTTGTATTCTTGTGATTCTTGTGTATTCAATAAAACGTGTTGTTTTGTTTTGTAGACAGCAAAAGCACTTTATGAGATTTTACTTGGATCAGAAATTCGCTTAAGCTGAAATAGATTTGTCAATTATTGACAATTTAATAGTGGTGAATTTAGGGACCATCTCTAACGTAACTCCATAATATATACGTTTCTACTTTAAACAGCATTAAATAGGAATGACTTAAAGTAAACAAAGCGTCACAAAACCAACTGTACATTGTTCATGTAGTTGTCATCTATAATGCATCTTTAATGATTTTTGATATTTATTCAAATAAACTGTACATTATGACTTTGGAGATGGTCCCAAAATTTACCAACATCAAACATCCAACTTTATTTATTTATTTATTAAAGGAACAGTATGTAAGAAATGTATATCAATTAATCATAAAATGGCGCTGATATGTCACTAGACATTAAGAAATCATTTTCATTTCAAATATTTATATCACTTACAACAGTGGTCCGGCCAGGATATTGTCATTTAAAAAGTTGCAGCCCTCAACTGATGTTTATGTTGTCATGTTGTGTATTGGCCACCAGTTGTGTGATTCCAGTACCAGTTTTAGCCACAATCCTACATACTGTTCCTTTAAGTCTCCTGGCAATTAGCTACACGTGTGGTAACGGCAAAGACCCCAACTCATATGCATCAGCGGTCCACTTCAAAATAAACTAAATATTATGGACAGGAAATTACATTATAGCATTTGGATTATCATGTCAGGATAGCGAGAAAACAACTTAGCAAGCAAGCAAAAATAAAAATATGGTTGACCTCTTTCGGCTTCTCTATCTTTGTCCATTTCAATTTATAAATACATTTTAAATTGTTTAACATGCAAATAATACAATAATATGATAGAGAAAAAATATCACTGGTCATCTTAAAGGGACACAAGGCAGCATTTTTATGTTAATAAATCATCTTCGTAAGTCGGTATATGGTTAAATGACTCATTACATGACGAATGAAGACTCTCTCGCCCGCCCCTACCGTCTGTAGGAAGAATACCCCACTTGCAAGTTCGCTGTATCTGACCCGGTGTCCTTCAGTCTCGTATAGTCTTAGATATAGAACGCATTTACTCCCAGACACTAGGGGGAGCTAGTAGAGAAATAATACTCAGACTTGCCTTGTGTGCCTTTAAATTTGAACAAACAAATAATTACTAAGAGTAAATAAGATATAATTCATTCTGCACAATAATATAAAAGACAAAAATGTATTTTAAAACATGTGCTTTGGACTACATCAAAACATGTGTCTCTGACAGAAGGTTGAACTACACCCTCATAAGGTGCAGTCTGTGAGCGGTCATAGGTAGGGCGTAATCAATGTGACATCACATTGATAGGGGATCCCCAACATCCTGTTTTGTTGCGGTTTGAAGATTACACGAAGAAAAATAGTTGGATTTAGGGGCTGTCCACACGGAGACGCGTATCACTGTATACGTATAAATTTGTTATCATATTGGCGTTTCATCCACACGGATCCGGCGTTTTGGGAGACTGAATCCACTATTTTTTGAAACCGGGTCCTAAAGTGGATAAATCTGAAACCGACACCCTCGCGGTTTCGTCTGTACAGCCAATTCATATATTTTGTGAAGCGAAAACGTCATCACATCATGTGTCGGAAGCGTCACACGTAACAGCAACAACAATAACGGCGGATTACGTGATTGTGTTCGTGCTACAGAAGCTACTAAAGCCTACTAGCTTTATTACAGCAAAATCTATTGCTTCTATGCAATTGTGGTGACCAACAAGCGATAATGGACAACACCATACGTTGGTTATGCGCATGCTCAAAGTTTTCTTCTCCGTGTATAGTGTATATTTGTGGCAGAATTACAGCACCACATACTGGTCCGGCATATATACTACACCGCTTTCAGTCGGTTTCAGTGGTTTCGTGTTTACGGATTATTTTTTAGAGCAAGGAAAAAAAATGATCGGATAGGGAATGCACCGGCTTCATGTGGACATAGCCTTATATAATAACAGGATGTTTTTGCACACACACTGGTGACTCATTTTCTGATAGAAACACATTTAAAAGTGCATTTTTTTTTAGGTTAGGGGGGCTTTAAGGCTTGTTTATACGTTCGCCTGGCAGTGAGCTTCTGCTGACTGTGCATGCACCTCCCCAAAGTAATACTTGACACACTTGCCAACATAATATTCTTTTAAAAAACAGGGGGTGACTCAGAGTAATTGGCATCAGAAAGCAGCAGAGACAGAAGTGGTTTGACAGATTAACACTTGCATCACGTGGAGTTGATGTCCAAACACCGAATGTTTTTTTTTACTTTTAAACTGACACAGGCGTGGGTTAACTTAAAGGGCACAAGTAAAAATGTAAGTTTGAAGTAATGGTGTGGCGGTGATTATATAACCGTGAGACCGACGGTTATAGTTGAACACTGTCATTAGAACTCTATAACCCCCAAAACCGTATATTTTTTAAAAAGTTTTTTATCATAGAGAATGTTGAAATACTGAAACAGTCTGTGTTATTAATGGTCTATGTCGTTTTCAACTGTATTTGATTCCTATAACAGGCGAACGTCGCAAAACGCACCCCCCACCCTGGACGGTTATGTTCACACCGTCCCATTTGACTCACGTCATAACCATCATCACCAATTCTGAAACTGGCACACCCCTAGTTTGTAGTATAAAAACGTTGTGTAATGAAGCAAACTTATGTTCAAAACTGGCAGTGCATGTGTTCACTATTCACTAGGAAAAGTTAATTGCAAAAGTATTGGGAACCAATTATTGGTCATTACGTCACTGTCTTTCACTTCCTATTGAATCGTTTTATGTTTGGAAGGCTTCCAAAAATCATCAAAATGTAAAATGGACAGAAGTGACATTATTATTTGCAATTGTTTGTGTGATGATTAATTGTCTGTCAAGATTTCAAAAAGCTTCCATCCTTCATAGCCTGAAATGTCTAAATAGTATGCTGCTGCTGTTTATAGTAAAAATAAACATCCTGGTATTACTATTCTCATTCAGTGTAAATAGACTGTGCCGTTATTTCATCAGCAGCCCGGTAAAGTAATGTTATTGCACTCTTTCAGTGACTTTGTGTAATTTCAAGCCTGTGTTTTGGTGAAGCGGAAAGCAAATTTATTTGCGAGGGTGCCGAAGCGACCGCGCTGTCTCCGTGCTTTGCGCGTCAAGAGTAAGGACATGTTTATTCACTGAGCTTGAAGTTAATAGAGTTCAGACAGACTCATCCTGCACGATGCTCTCTCAGTAAGCTCTGACTTACCATTTGGCCAGGATTGCAAACATTTAAGGAGACGGAAAAGAATTGAGAAGCATCCATTTGATGAAAAGAAGTAAAGAGAAACGGGTGGGGAGAGGAAACAAGAGAAAGCATTAAAGCGACGAGTGCCGGTCATCAAACTGACAAATCCAGAAACAAATTCAAACAGTGGCAGCGCAAGTGATCTGTTTTCTAAATAAAGTGTGAGATCATTTGTTATACTACCTCATTTCCACCAGGGTTTACTCTATACTCTAAAAAAAGCAGTGGGTTATTTTTAACCCAGCATTGGGTCAAAAATGGATGAACTGGGTTGTTTCAACCAAAAATGCTGGGTTGTTTTAATTAATTGTTGGGTCAAATCAGGGGCGCGCTGGCCATCTGGAGCACCGGGACATTTCCCGGTCTACCTGCGGTGCAGTCAGCTCAGCTTGACATGTGATAGGCTGTTGAATGAATGACGGACCTCTGAAAATCTACCATTCATGCAATCGCGGACCTTGGGGGTGCAAAAATGCCACATGTCCCAATATCAGCCACACAGTGAAGGCACAAAGGATGATAAAAAGCGCTGGCCACAGATGCAGACGAAATGCTGCAAAATCATAATGTTCGCGACACACGCCAGTCGTCCTTCTCTGCAGGATGCAATAAAACCGCTTAACCAATCACAGCGCACTATTTCACATTGTAAACATTAATGGTGGCGCTTTGAATACACACTACTTTTCCTCATCTACTTTGTACTTGTTGATCAACAAACAAAAACAAAATAATAATTTTGATGGCATTGATAAACCTGTGGTGGTTTTCTAAGAATTGTAAGCCATCAAAATCTAATGATTTACGTGAGAGGCACAAAAATGGGATACAAAAAAAATGCAGACTGTTGCTTGTTCTCACACAACAGCATCAACTTCTGTCATGCTAACACATTGACCCCAGAGGATCTTATGAAAAACTTTCAATTATTTTACTCAAAGTCAATGAAAATCAAACAGGACCAAAGCATTTTATAGCTGATCGCTGTCAAAAAAGTTCAGCGTCGAGACGACATCCCAAATAACCGCAGCAATGACAACGATGAATGCACATTAATATATTGATACAATAGATTTCTAGCATTTAAAAAAAAAAATTGTCATGGATTTATTGCATTTAGTGGGGAAAAAAATCAGATTTTATGATAAATATTTCAAAATCAAATTATGGATTTGAATTTTTAATGTTATTATAACCTAAAGATGCTATGTGAAAGTTTGTAACAGAAAATAGTGGTTTTCATCTTGTCACTTTCTTGGTAGAGAAAACACATTTTACCCAAACTAGTCAAAATGGATTTATTGTGATTTGGAACCAAACTTCATATATTGTATCCTTCTTATTAAGATCACTTGTTGGTCAGTCCCATTTTTCATATTTTGTAATCTGCATAAATTACCACCCAGATGAACACAGTGGCCGAATTTGTAATTTGTCTGGTTGTCCACCTGTTATATTAACTAATAATATAAGCCTACATTAGCAAATCTGGTGCATTACATAAACAGGGTGGTGGTGGCGGTAGCAGTGAAGGTGGCCTGGGATGGATCATATTCTTGGTGAATTATTTGCTCAGTACGCCACTGGGTCAAATATAAACATTTTGTGGGTTAACCCAACTTCTGCGTTTGTCCCTGTTTGACCCAACGCTGGGTTGAAAATAGCCCAGCATTTTTAGAGCGTAGAATATAACCTGATTTATAAACGCCCTCTCTGGATGGGACAAGTTTTCCCTTATGAGGTTAGGTACAGTAAATTTTTCTTTTACTGACATACGGGTAAGTGATTTTAAACTAATAGATCAGTCATAAATGAAAAATCTGTCTGAATGCAAGCTTTAAAAATCTCGGTATTTATTTTTCTGTCACGTCTTGTTTTTCATAAATGTCCTTTTGGGTTATTCTTGGTACTAGTTTATATTTAATGAATAACTAATTGCAAGATTTTCTATGTGGTTTCAGTTTTTTGGAACCAGAGCTGTATTTCATTAGTTTCATTAAAAGACATCCAGGCATATAAAACCTTCATAACACCCACAGCTGAACAATATTTTCTTCAATTTTAGTTAAAAAACCTCAACTCTTAATCAGTACATGAAAGGACACATGGAACTCATTTACAAAACGAATGCCATCTAAACATTACTTTTTAAGTCAGACACTTTACTCCATAGTGATTCTGAGACATAAGAGATAACAGATTGGGACATTACACAGCACCAGAGGTCAGTTCACTCACCATATTGAAGGGGCTTCTGTGCCACTGATCTCTAGAAAGTCATATCTGTCCTCCAGCTGGAAGTCTGTGAAGACCAGAGCGATGGTGTCTCCTGGCTCAGCGAGAATACTCCACGTGCAGTCAGCATTGTTCTCGTACTCTGAAGGAAAATGCGGACTTGATATTGTCCCTGTTGTTCCTCTTAATGTCCCACCACATGAGCCTTCAGCTGGACACAAAAAGTTTACATTTCAGATGTTCAGTGTTTGAGGCTTAATCAATTTGTTACATTTACAGTAAATAGCACTTTTCTGCAGCACGCATATGAAAGGAGGATTCTTCTCAACCATCACCAATATGCAGCATCCACCCGTAGGATGCGATGGCAGCCATATTGCTCCAGAATGGCCACCACACACCAACTTATTAGTGAAGATGAGACTGAGTGATATATGGGGATAATTGTTAAGCCAATGGTTTAACATCTTATCTGAAGGATGGTGCTTTTTGACAATAAAGTGTCCCCGTCACACATAGGGTGAGCACCCCTACCAGCAGCAACCTAGTTTTCACAGGAGTTCTCCCATTCAAGTACTGTCCAAGGGTGATATGACTGCTGGCCACCTCTTTTGATGAAAGAAAATATCACAACTTTTCCAATCCTTATGTTGGGTACACACCAAAAGATTTTTTTACATTTTATAAGATTTTCAAAATGTGATAAACCACAAATCTGAAGATAAAAAAAAATTTTGCTCCTAAAGTGTGTGGTGTGCCATGATGTGTGAAAGACAGCACACCACACACAAACAGATTTTCAACCAGAGTCTCGACTGTGAACACAGGAAATCTTGCGAGACTTCAGAATAAGCATGGCAACGATATGCAGGAAGAAATTTCAATGATAGTGTTTGGAATGATTTTCAACAAAAATTCAAGGGAAAAAAGAAAAGGGTTTGGGTGAAGTCATGGAGACAGCGGGAACATGGTCTGTACAAGTTCACTTTGCATCAACTTCACTTTGTGCTGCGCCATGACTGCTTCCATGATCTCACTTTCTGATTGGATATTGTTTAGTTTCACGTGATAATCTCAAGAGCGTGCACGTTTGTCCTCGGGGTCCCCCCACACATCAGGATTTCTGATTGTAAATATTAAACATGTTTAATATTTGCGATTTGCGTTCTGCGCGGCTCCGATGTGCTTCCGCTCAGGTTCGGAGAGCCTTAACACACCTCAGACCAAGGGAAAATGTGATATGATTATCTGTAGGGACATAGCTTAGATTGTCAGAAGGGGGTAAATCAGTCCAAAATCAGCCCAATTATCTTTTGGTGTGTACCCAGCATTTCTGTGCATTCACAAGAGCATCACAGTGGCCGGAAGTCATTCATTTTCAATGAGAGCCGGCGGTGAGCAGCGGTGCCTCATGTACGGTTTGAACGTCGAGGAGAATTGAAATCAGTTCAACTTTATGGTTAAGAGGTTTTCAGAGAATGCATTTGAACATCAGAGCGTCCACAACACCTTTTCTATAGCGTCATTGGCAGGGCATCCGGAGCTTTTATTGATGCTCTTGCCGGTGGCGGTGTGAATGCACAGTTAAGGTTTACTTGAAATGGATTTTTAAAAGCTTCACCAGATGGATTTGCAAAAACAATAATTTCCTGAACCCCCCTCATGTTTTTTTATTGGTTGTTTGGTATTCAGACAAATTTAGTCAGTTTAAATCTAGAATAAAGATTTATCATTTTAAGTTAAACTTCCTATTTGGAAACCGACAGGCAATTTTTATTACAGTAAGTATTACAATATTGTCTCTACTGTGTGTACTAACATTTCTCGTAAGATTCCTTTGCAATAAGACAAAAATTTAAACAAGAAGAAGATACCTCATTTAACAAAACAAATCATAAGCTTTATATTTTAAAGTAATCTCTTGTTGACCTTTTACCGTAAACCTGTCCCCAGGTGTTTTTTTTATTTACATAGGAAATAAATAATTTTTAAATAAATGTTTAAAACATGAACCAAACAGCTACTAATTAATTTTCTATGAAACATTTCCAGGTTTTCCATGATTGTGGAAACTGTTGAGCCATTTAATCATGGGACACCTTACCTCTACAAAATGGTGCTGGAAAGTCCCATGATGCACCACTTCCTGGGCTCACTATGCATGTGAGGATCGCATGCCCCTCCAAAACATATCCCATCACACAACTGTAGCGGATCTTGTCGCCAACATTGTATCTGGACCCGTGGATGATTCCTCTTGGTATCAACCCTGGATTTCCACAGGTGTGACTGGGTAGCACTGCAACAGAAAGCAAAAAAGGGGTCAGAAATAAGTTTCTACATCACGCTGTGCCTTTCGCTCCTTGTTTGTTCTTTTCAACAAACTCTGGAGATCTCAGTCTCTCTGTGAGTCTTAACAGAGCGCGCAAACATCTGAAGCTGGTCTTGTGATCCAAACGTGAGTAGTGCATTTTTTATGATCACGATGCTGTTTGAAGGTAAGCATTTCATGTTGACAACACAAGCGCCTGATTCAGTACTGCACTCCATTCATCTGCGTGGACTCTTCAAAGAGAATCCATGCAAAACATCTAAGACTTGAGTCGGTGGAGGAAGCACAATCTCAAAAATGGGCCTATTGATGGCACATTATAAAACGTTTTGGCTTGACTCATGAACATTAATTGTGTGACGTCAATTTCAACCAGTAGATCTGACTATTTTGCTAAATACCTGTAAACACACTGGAGTTAGCATCTCGCTGCTAATGTGTTGCTAACATGAATGTTTGCCAAAAGCTTCAGATTAAAATAAGCCTTTTCTCGACAGCTGACTTAAACTTTTTATCTGTAGTGAGGCTAAGCAAACAAACTAACAAAAAGTAAAAAAAGAGTATAAAGAGAAATGCCAAGCCCTCTAACAAAACAACACTCCCTTGACTTTAAAGTTCAAAGCTAATTGGTCAGATCTGTCACATTGTAGAGAAACAAGCTCTTTAACTGCTTCAGTTTATTGTTCACATACACAAAGTTTTGAAAGCTGAATTCTGCCAGTATGCCAGCCCTACTTTTATAGTGTTACACCGTTTCCCCTGATGATTTGATGGGAATAAGTTTCCTCATGGTTTTGCCTGATTGGATTGAGCTTAAACATGCTTTTACCTTAAAGTAATAGTCCATTTTCTTAAAAGAAAAATCCAGATAATTTACTCTCCACCATGTCATCCAAAATGTTGATGTCTTTCTTTGTTCAGTCGAGAAGAAATTTTGTTTTTTGAGAAAAACATTGCAGGATTTTTCTAATTTTAATGGACTTTAATAGACACCAACAATTAACACTTAAATCAACACGTAACAGTTTTTTACAACGGAGTTTCAAAGGACTCTAAATGATCCCAAACGAGGCATAAGGGTCTTATCCAGCGAAACGATATAACAAATATACACTTTTAAAGCACAACTTCTCATCTATCTCCGGTCCTGAAAGCGTCAGCGTGACCTCACGCAATACGTCATGACGTCAAGAGGTCACAGAGGACGAACGCGAAACTCGGCCCCAGTGTTTACAAGTGTGTTGAAAGAGGACCGTTCCTACGTTGTTGTATGTCAACTGATACTAATTAATGTCTTTGTGTCGGTTTATTGTTTACAATGGTCCGCAAATGTACGTTTTATATATGTAACACGTGACCTCCCTACGTCACTACGCATTTACGTTAGGTCGCGCTGGACCGGATCTAGACGAGAAGTTGTGCTTTTAAAGTGTATATTTGTTATTTTTCATGTCAAAAATGACAATCGTTTTGCTAGATAAGACCCTTATGCCTCGTTTGGGATCGTTTAGAGTCCTTTGAAACTCCGTTGAAAAAAACTGTTACGTGTTGAGTTAAGTATTAAATGTTGGGTTCTATTAAAGTCCATTAAAATGAGAAAAATCCTGCAATGTTTTCCTCAAAAAACATAATTTCATCTCGACTGAACAAAGAAAGACATCAACATTTTGGATGACATGGTGGTGAGTAAATTATCTGGATTTTTCTTTTAAGAAAATGGAATATTCCTTTAACCTTTACAAAAGCTAATGATAAAGAATCCTTTATTTCAGCATCAGTCTCTTGATGCTGTAGACGTCAGGACTTTACTGAATCTAAACAGAAAGAAAAACCTCTGTGTTCAAGGTTAAGTGCTCTTGAAATCGAATTAGCTTTGGGTTTGCAACTTTACATCTATATAATGAATCCTGGGAGGCTAGCATGTGCCGCCAGCCTTCATCTCTACTGACGCACAAATCCAATGCCATTTCTTTGACTGTACAGGATACAGTATTTACAGTACAGTACAGAAAGATGCATGCGATGTTTGGAACAACTATTTACACATTTGCTATCCCAACAGATTTCCTACCAATAAATAGCATTTATTGCATAAAACAATGAGCCAAATACAGTTTATAGTTACAGCTAAGGATATTTTGAAACTTCCATGTTGCTTTTATGCAAACATTGACGGTTTCCTAGGGTGCAAAATGACTGAAGGGCACCTATCGTGCAGGGCTCTCATTCCAATGGGGTGACAGGTCTGGTACTAGGCTTGCTGAACTGAGGGGCAGTCAGGAATTTTGGGCAGCCATGTGGTCAGCCATAACACTCAAAGTTAACATACTGTAAATATCAAACAAATCTGGAGGTTTTACTTTATTTGTCTCCCTCAAACAGAAAATCCATAATTCATATTCTGTGTCTTAACAATGTCAGCAAACGCAGAGGGAATTAAGGAGACTTTTCTGGACATATTTTCTGGACTCGATCAAATTATAAAAGTTTTGAATGTCAACATTGTATAGATATGATGCAATATGTGGCGTCAATTCATCTTTAGCCAAAGTATGGCAGATTCTGGTGATGTAATTCGATCTTACTTCCTCAATGTTACAGACCCATAGGCTTCGTCTTCATTCATTTCTGTCTCTATCATATATGCGGCTTCAGCAACCATGCTCAAATATCACAACAAAGCACAACGCTTTAAATAATCTATTGATGAGAACATCATTAAAGCAATTTGACAAATTGACATGCATGACATTTCGTCAAAAGGTTATCCTGTTTGCGGAGAGAAACAACATCAGACAAAAGCACAAGCCCTTTAATATTGTAGGTGTGAGTTGTGACGAGTCTAGAGATAAATCACACTGCTTTGTTCATAACACAACAAATTAGATATATTATAATACAACGTAACATTATAAAACACCACGTTTAACCTTACGATGACCTTGCAGAGTAAAAGCTCCTTCTGAACTTAAAAATTCAATTTTTGCGTTTGAAGTTTTTCTCAAACGCAAGCTAGATGAGGTGACAAGAATGACAAAAATGCCAAAATTTTATTTTAAAACTGCATGTGATGCACAGCTGTTACAATACAGAATATTTACTGTATAATCATCTTATATGATTTATATGTACTATATATCATGCTACAACCATAGCTGCACATATTGAAAGCTGCTGGAGACTTGCCATTGGCTGTTGTATTTGAATAAATAATGAGGTTAGTTTAAAAAAAGGGTTAGGGGCTCTTTTGGGGATATTTTACTATGAATATAACAGTTTCTTATATGTGTTGTGTTATTACATTTATGTAAAATCTGCTGTTGTAGAGAATAGCATTCCTTTACTGTGCTTTAAATACTGCTGAAGAGACCACTGAGCGTTGGTGGGCGGGAGCTAATTTAAATATTGTTTGCCAACAAGGGATGCTATTTATGTAAGAGGCAGTACTTTTTTTATGGTTGGCTTGACATTTTTGGGGCGGCAGAGGGGAAATCCATACACCCGGCCTTGTGAGGAGTATACACCAAATGCTGAAGTTGAATAAATTGCGTGAGTAAATTACATTCAAAGTCAATGCAAACAGACAAATAGACACGAATAGACGCAAACTGACACAATTTGGATGGCACAAATGCCGCAAAAACGCACCTATTCACCTCAAATGCATCTTAACTCAAAATTTGCATGACACGAAATTTATTCTCGCAAGTAATCTAATGCGAGGAACTCAATACTTCGCGTTCTGTGTGTATGCAGCATGTCAAATCGCATGACTTTTCCCTGACTTTGACTGACTAAAAAGCTGAATTTTCATAACCTAGAATGTATGGAAAAACATCTTAAAATTAACATTTTCCTGGCATATACTTAACAGGTACAGATAACTGCATTTCATTTAAAGGGGTAGATCAACCAAAAATAAAAATTCTATCATCATTTACTCTCTCTCATGTTGTTACAAACCTGTATAAACACAAAGGAAGATATTTTGAGAAATGTTTATAACCAAACCAATTAGAGGCCCCGTTGATTTTCATTGAATTCTTTTTATCCCACTATGGAAGTCAATGGGGCTTGTGATCAGTTCGGTTTCAAAAACCTCATTCACACATAACTTTGGTCCCAGAAAATACCTGAAAATTGCCAGACAAGCCTCTGTGTGAACGTAAATTTACTGGGATCGCTCCCGGGAAGTGGACATAGTAAGATAACCATAAAACCCTCTGTGTGAAGTGAGTTGAACTCACTTCCGGTTCCATAGTCCCAAAGTCAATGTTTTTTTAATGGGGTTTTGCTTAATCTCAAGAACTTGGGTTAACACATCCCAATGTATTTTCATGTTTTATTATATAACACACACCAGTAATCCCCCACTCGTGACTTTTTAAAGCTTTAAAGGAGTGATTCCCAATCTTGGTCCTCGAGGACCCCTCCCAGAATGTTTTAGATGTCTCCTTATTCAACACACCTGATTTAACTCATAAGCTTGTTAATGAGACACGTTTACCATTTTGTAAGAAGACTAATAATTTGAATCAGGTGTTTGAAATAAGAAGATATCTGAAACTTTCTGTGAGGGGGTCCTTGAGGACCAGGATTGGGAAGCTTTGCTTTAAAGTGTCTTTAAATGGCTGGTTGCTAACAAGTAGCTACATGGGACAACAGACTTTGTCTGAGACTTTAAACGTCATCACGCGTGAAGATCTCAAAAACAACGCACCACTAGCCTGTTTGTGGAGTGAGCGAGTTAGAAATGGCAATTTATTGCATGTGTCAAAAGCAAACGTCTATGAAACATTTCTTTAAAAACGTGCTTGAATTGATCCGAGAGAAAATCATCCATCAGCTCACCGGTAGCAGTATAAAAGCATGCGAAATGCACTTATTCAAATACAGCAATACTGTTTTATATAAAAAATGTACATATCTAAATATTTATTCATTTATTATTTATTTTTGTGTTATGGTGACATTAAAAAACTTGCCTAGGGCACCAATAGAGTCAGGGGTGGCCCTGAACATATAATGTGTTAAATTAAAATACCGTAACAACTAACATGAGCCTACTTGAAGATCTTCTTAAAAGCACAATAGTGCACTTTCATGAGCATTTTCACCTCACACTCTGGTGACTTTGACTCGCAAGCTTTGTGAGTCATTGAAGGATTCTTGAAAAAATCAAGCATCTCTCTTTTCAAAGACGACTTTTATGAACTATACATACATTGTGATCCTCCAAACAGGAGAGGCGCCTGGAGAAATGGATGTAGATGTTGCATAACCTTTGTGGCAGCTTACAAAGCTAAATCTAGAGGCTGACATTTAAGAACTGAATGTTGATTTAGTTGTGTGCTATACCTGACTCAAGAGGTCTCTCACTGTAGGAATATATTTTTACTGGTTTCTTATTTAGGGAGAATGCAGAAAAAAATATAAAAATATCAAACAATAAAATAATATAAACAACAAAAAATCAAAAAATTACTCAACTCTAATAAACTGGAATTAAGATTAAAGTAATGTCAGCCAGAGGATGTGAGCAGAGACGAGCTGTGAAAATGTCCGCTTCCTGCTCAGGTGGGTGTTTGCTAACCCCGCTCCACCGCTCAAAGTCGCACCAGACCACTTCGCTCAATTCTGCTCACCTACAATTTCATCCCGCCCCGGTTAAATCGCTCCACGTTCGCACCTGCCATTTTCAACCGAAGCATTACGCCTGGGACACACTGCCTGCGTGTCAGACGTTGAGCAGGTTTATTGCATGACTGCTGCCGAAAAATCCGCTGTTGCGATGTGGTTGGACCACACCTGTTATGCGCATATCCCACAGGCAGTGTGTCAGAGCAATGCAAGCGGCTGTGATACCCACGCTGCTGTCTGCGAGCTGAATTAACAAGCGCGCTGGACAGAACGGAAGAGATTACACACTTTTTAGTATGACGTTAACGGTAGGCTAATCTCTCTAGTCTTACATTATCTAAATATCCATTTCTCTATTTTAACTGTCTGTGACAGTTAGACAAACAATTTTTGAAGTCTAGGCTGCCAGTTTTGTTAATTGTTGAAGGCACAGGTGAATTCTGGGTAGATTTGTAAATGCCCTAGACTCGTGGTATGAGCGGTATCAGAGTGAAACCGGAGCGAAACAGAGCAATTGATCCGGCCTCGCTCGCTCCCCGCTACGCGCCGCTTACATGCTTTGGTGTCAGCCAACGATGCAAACCAGTTGACCACCTAGAGTACTACTGTACTATATGTGGACAAACTTGATACAATTTATCAAATTAAACTGACACGAACTGTTTAAAATGACCCATTCTGATCATACACCTATTCTGGACAAATTCTAAGGTTTTCTCCATAAACAATGCTATCCCGTAATGCACTGTAAGACACTCCAAAGTACACAAAACAAGACATAAAAATGTAATTGCATTTATATTCAAACAAGCTCAATCCAAATGTACTATCTTACTCAATATTTGAGGGTTTTGTATTTTATTTACTTTTTATTCATGCATTTTCCGCACGCTTACACCAAACTATTAAAAGCAATTGTAAATCAAGTCTCCTATGTGGTTTATGTGCACGATGCCTACAGTGTTTCAAATTTGTTGCTTAATGAGGTCCCATTTCGGTTAGGATGCTGCCTGTGTAGGGGGTATAGTAAACAATCCAGCGCTAACAAGTTTTTGAAACAGAGCCATATACTGTAGATTCAGATTGTTTAATCATGTCTGTTTCTGGCCAGATCTTGTTTTGGCAGCAAAGTGATGAACACCACGTAGAAGCTGTCAATCTAGCTTTAACAAATTCATGGCATTTTAAATTACAAAGTAAAATAGACAACATTTGGAAGGATGCGCATTCGAGTCAGCTCTGTACTGTGTAGGGTCTCATTTGAATCCATCCACTTGTGCGCTTTAGCCATGTTATTACCACAAGCAAACAGATATTTGCATGCACGCGTAAACAGGCAAGACATACTTGGTGCCGCATTATTCACATCACCTCCAAATCGTGTCCTAAACTGAGGTGGATAAACTGAGGAAAGATGCATCAACACAACACGGTGATTTTTGAATAGCTTTTTCTTGGCATAACTGTACATTCATATTCATGGCATTGCACTCAGCTCCAGTGAAAAATCTGTGTCCCAGTAGACGCAGGATGGAGCAAACCAGCCTATGAAAATGTTGTCTGGCTCTATTTTAAGCATTTAGAACTTGCAATTGATTTAACCTAGAATAATTCATTGTGGAAATGTCTGTCCACTGAGATCTCAGTCTACTGGAATAGCTCTGTTCATTAATCCTACTTTCAAATTGGTCTGCTCTGCTGTGCTGGATTCAGAGAATGTTTGGAAACTATTTGATTTATTGTGTGATTAATGATAGCTGAAGGCCATTTTGAGAACATTTAAATAAATAGGAAACAAGTATTTTTATTTATTTATGCTGATTTTATCAATGCCTCATCATGGAGTTATTAATCATAAGTTAGATTATTTTGCCACCATGCTGCTTTAGAAGATATGTTTACGAATGTTGTTGATTTTATTGTCTTATATGTATGATAGTATTTTGATAATTAAAAATAATAAAAATGTGTGATTCTCGTGAAATTAGACTTATGATGTGTTTGATAAAAAAGTAAATGCTATCAAAATAAGAAGCATACAGTTACAAACATCTCTTCATGTACTATTTTTGCACATGATTTCAAATGACATCATACAAACCAATTTTGTTGTTTTTCCACATTTAAGGGGAACATATTCATTACCGCAATGTGTCCATGACTGGATTTGGGTTCTTTGACATGGAAATATTTATAATTAAAAAAATCTAAAAAAATAAAAATCTTCAGTGCATGTTATACTATAAACATTTACTGTAAAGAAACATGTGGTATTTGGTGATCATTGGTAAATGTAGAGACAATAATAAGGAATATAAATGTGTCCATGATCAATTTTCTCATCCTCCGCAACAATTTTCTATCATTGCTTAAGCCCTCAAGGAACTAACATTTAAAAAAAAAGTTGGAAGGGACATAATTGACTGTGACACTTAAGATGGCTACCAGGTAAGCAGTTCTTATTTTTTCTCTCCAGATAAAAGTTGAAATTTTGTTTGTCATAGTACCTAGACAACTTTTTAGTTCTCATTACCGAAACATGAGTTTGTAAATGCATATATTTCATGTAATATCATGTTGCGGTAATGACAATTTTTGATAAACTTTAAATAATTCTATAGGAAATATTTTTTAAATGCTCTAAAAATAATGGTTATAGTAAGTTCAGACCTTAATCTTACATGTGCAAAAAAAAAAAAAACAATGGCTTCAATGCTTCTGATACTGGACACCTTCTAAATCTGGATTTCGTGACAATCACCCTAATGTGTTAGATTATCAGACATATAACCAATCAAGATGTACAGCCAAAAATGTTTATTGTTATCAGGGTGTGATTTGCTTGGGGGGAGATGGTGGGGACTATCCCCCCTCTGGTCTTTATATCCCACCTCTGATCAATAATTGTTTTAATCCCGTTGGGGACAAAATGTACCCCCCCCCATGATTAATGGTCATCAAATGGCTATAGAAATGATTAAATATTATTTAATTTGAGTAGAAAAGCTGCTAGCAATAGTGTAAACAACCGTAAAATCAAAAATGGAGTCTTACTGTCAGCGCTTCTGTTCCTGTGACAGTGCATCTAGATTATGTCATGATCCTTTTTTAATCCATGCCCGAATTTTCCAAATTGCCAAGCACCAGTGTGAAAACAGTCAGATAATAAAAGAAAAGGATTCCAGGCAGCATATCATCGTACTTTACAGGACTGTCACAAAACAAATCAGAATGAGACAGCAGAAACTACCATTGTTAGAATCGAGGTGAACTCCCAGGATGACACAGGAAAGCAGAAAAGAGGTGAAAAGTCTGTCATCAAATTCTGTAATTGCTTTTTTAAGTGTCTCCGTTATGGAAATTACATTGTTTTTTTTTTGTGGTAAAAGTGTAGTGACCAGGGTTTTTAGTGTATTGATTACCATCAGCAAAACCATGATTTTACTACACTAACCATGTTTTTTTTTGTTGTTTTAACTGTAGTAAAACCATGGCAAATTTTTGTAAGGGCTGTAACAGAGGCCAGCCAGTCAGAAATGTGCAGTAATAGTAAACCTCAATGCCCAAACTCAAGAAGTGATGTAGTGACAGATGTAAGAGCTCATGGCCTTAAGCCACCTTGATAGAGCGTCCGACTCTAATGCCCAACTGGATTGGTTTCTGACATAGGGCGGGTGCGAGTGGGACTGATTACATTTCTATGCATACTTTATTTCAACAGTTACAAACAAATCTGAATAATCAATATAAGCAGGTAGTTATTTTTATCATAAATATAAATATTTGAAAAACATCCCCCTCAGATTTTTTACACACCGCGCCCTGATTGTTATATTGATTTATTACACGGCTCTCTGGAATGCTTGATTCTGATTGGTCAGTTGAGACATTTGCAGGTTCGTTCTTTTCAAATAATAACCGCTCCAAAATAATAACGCATAGCCGGACTACTTTCACGAGTAAAATCGCTCCGCGCCAATAAAGATCAATAAAGATTACTGTCTGTTTGGCGCCATCTTGTGACAAACACTCGACAACCACGACAAGACACAGAGAGCTTACTGAGACTGAACTTGACAAAATAGAGCATGACAGCTACGAAGCCAACACACAAAAAAATACAGAATGGGCATTAAAACTTCTCAAAGACTGGCTAAAAGAGAAAAAATGGAGACAGACAAGTATGAAGCAGAGGATCTTAATAAGGTATTAGGATCATTTTATGCATCTGTGCAAAGTTTCGCGGAAGGATAAAAATGTTAATTTAAAACAAATATGCCAATAAAATGTTTCAAATTCATATTCATGTTCAGTTTTTTTTCTTATGTTGCAAGTAGCCGTGTAATAAGCGGGATAATGTAGAGGCAGCCGGTAGTTATTGGGAAATAAGCCCCTTCAGTGTGATACAAGACCCTCCGCTTCGCATCGGGTCCTGATCACACTGTCGGGGCTTATTTCCCAATAACTACCGGCTGCCTCTACATTATCCCTTACATACTGTATACTTGATATACTTGAGACTTGATTTCACAGTTAACATAGATAGCACCATTATTTCACACCCGATGAGAGCCCTTTCAATGTAGAATGTGGTAGATCAGTTTTAAAGTCTTTTTGAAAGCCACATCCAGTACTGATCACTGTCTCATAAGATCAGCATCTAATTTAGCCTCACTCCCGTCCTGTGACATTGAGAAAGATCAATAAAGTAGTTAAAGACTGACAGTCAGGGTCTAAAACGGGCACCTGAGTCATTTCCCATTTCCTTCCTCAGGATCAGATATGTACATCACAGAGGTGAAACCGTGAATGAGAGAAGACAAAACCTCTTTGTTGGAGAGGAACACAAACCCTGTATATGTTTGAACTGCGTAAGTGCAAAGGTGTTGAGATGACATTGCAGGTTTTACTGATGGCCCTTAATAATTGGAGCGAACTGTTGTGTTATTATGTGTTGTGCGTGTTTGGTGCAGACACAATGTAAGATTTTCTATTGTGATCACAGCCGAGGTAGCATATAATTTTGACCCACTCTCAAAATGTTTTTGTCCAGATTAATGGCTATGCCACATTTTTACTATTGTGCGGGGACTTGACCGAGCAATAGTTTACTTGCCAGGCCATATCATGTCACCTCTATTGAGAATGATATTTCACCTGAGGCAGCCTTAATGCAAAAATCAATATAGGCTATTCTCTCTGAATAAATGGCCAGTGTCTCTAAACTCTGTCATACATTGGGACCATTTATTGGACCCATCTATTGTATAAAGAGCAATGCTAATCACACTCCCAGTAACATGGTCATTGCACTCCTTAACAATCTGCCATATTTATTTTTTCAGCAACATTTCATCTCTATGGAAACTATGGCTACACTGTCAGAAAAAATTGGTCCCAAGCTGCCACTGGGGCATTACCTTTTAAAAAGGTCCTATGTCAGGCCCGGTACTAATGTAGGCTTGCTGGACTCGGGGGGCAGTCAGGAATTTTAGGTGGGAAGCTATACCACAGTGCAACATTTTTATTTTATTTTATTCCCTCAAACAGAAAATACCTCTGAGGTACATATCCTGTGTCTTATCAATGTCGGCAAATGCAGAGGGAATAAAAGGCTATAGGAGACTTTATCTGAAAACATTTTGCAGAGTACCAGCTGCCCCCAACCCAATTATAAAAATTTTTTACGTCAACACTGTATAGATATGATAATGCAGTATTGACGTTTAATATGTGCCGTCAATTCATCTAAAGCTAAAGTATGGCAGACTCTGGTGACGTCATTCAGTCTAATCTCCTCGACTTGACAGACCCATAGGTGATATTTTCATTCATTCCTGACTCTATCATTCAAGCTGCTTCAGCAAACATCACAACAAAGCACAACGCTTTAAATAATCTATTGATTAAAACATCATTAAAGCAATTTAACAAATTTGTCACAAGGTTATCCTTAAAGCACAAGCCCTAAAATACAGTAAGTGTGAGTTGTGACGAGTCCAAAGATAAATCACACTGCTTTGTTCATAACACTGGAAATTAGATATTATAATACAACGTAACATTATAAAACACAACGTTTTAGCTTACCCAAGCTGAATGAACTGACGATGACAAAACTGCCAAAGTGTAATTTTAAAACTGCACTCGATCCGCAGCAGTTACAATACTGTATTTTCACTGTATAACAATCTTATATAATTTATATCTACTATATATCATTGCATATTCTTATTTTAATAAACAGAACAATGTCTAAAGCAAACAAACATTGAAAGTTGCTGGAGACTTGCCATTGGCTATTGTATTTGAATGAATAATAAGGTGAGTCTAAAGCCCGATTTATAGTCGTGCGTAGGGCTATCCGTAGCCTGTGCGTAGCTCTGCTAAGCCTGACGCGCACCTCGCAAAAATTTTAACAGCGCGTCAGATCTACGTGGACCGCAAGCACTGTGATTGGTCCACCAGAACCCCTCCCGTCAGGTTAAAAAAACCGCGTCATAGGTATTTCCGTTTGCGATGGTGAACACAAAGACGAGCCAAGTTGAGGAGTGATTTAACTCAAACTGCAACAAAAGTCGCTGTTTATTTACTTCCATCATTGCTGGTCTTCTCAAATTATACACGACAATTTGCTGTTTCCTCTTCGTTTGTGGGTTAACTTGTCAAGCTTCTTCTTCTGTGACGGTCGCGCTGCTACTGTGGTTACACGCGTGGATACTGCCTACCAGCGGTCTGCACGTGTGCTTGCACGTCAACAAGGGAGACACTATTAGTGTAAAGAGACACACGTTTTTATGGTTGGCTTTTTTTTTTGGGGGGGGGGGGGGATCAGGGGGGAGCAATGCCCTCCTAGCGTAAGTTGACCAGATTTGGGACATTTCCTAGTTCAATGGTCAAAATATCATTAAAATCTCATTTGTTGTTATCTATAAATTGAAGAATGGGAAGAAAATGCATCCTGATTTAAGAATTTTTAGATATTGTACTGAAAACAAGACAAAAATACTAAGTATAGTAAGTAAGTCATTTTTTGTTTCTAATTCAATTAATTGAAAAATTTCTGAAAATTATTATTTTTTTATTTTATACAATGCACAGATATGACATACCTCATCAAATTTACTTCAAAAGTACTACTTCAGCTGAGATCGTCTCGGTTACGTATGTAACCCTCGTTCCCTGAAGGAAGGGAACGGAGACGTCACGTCGTGACCGACGAATTGGGAACCGCTCCGCGGGTGACCTATCTACTTCGAGAAACTATAAAAACGCCAATGAACTTGGCATGCAGGTATTTGCATAATGCCGGCGCCGCCCCGCCAGGTGCGTATATAAGCCGCAGGTGCACAATACCAAATTAGCTATATTATTGCTGAGAAGCCGAGCAGCAGTGCCCGGCCTGAAAACAGCAATGGAACAGCAAACTGTGGCGACGGGACGTGACGTCTCCGTTCCCTTCCTTCAGGGAACGAGGGTTACATACGTAACCGAGACGTTCCCTTTCAGTCGGTCACGACGACGTCACGTCGTGACCGACGAATTGGGAATCCCTACCAAAACGCCACTGCAGCTGAACCCTTCCAGTGTCTGTAAAAGCCCTCCGCCCTCCACGTAAGGGGCGGAACCTAAGGCGAAATGCAGAAGGCCGGTCACTACCTGTTCCTCAACCCACGATAGTGAAGCAGCGAACTGGGGAAGCGTCTAAACTGAGCGGAGCTAGAACACTGCGGAAGCCATCCCCTAAGAAGGTTGAATGGATGACATAAAATATGAAACAACCGATAGGTTGCTCATAAAAAGTCTCTGAACAAAACATAGTATGCAGAGAGATGCAGAGCAGGCTCTGCTAAGGAAAACGTGGAGGATTAGTACCCCACGGAGTAACACACAAATGAACCCCACGTAGGGGACAAATGTGGACGCCTAGCCTACACAGGTTTACAGAGAATACATCAGTGATAGGTTGACAGCGGATGCTCCGCAACACCAGCTATCAGGGCGGTGGAGGAGAGGCAAAAACAGTTTTTTAGACGTTTTTGCCCCGAAGGCCTTCCATATTGGTGCAGATGTGCAGCACCAAAATAGAGGCTCCAAGCCGACACACGAGCCGACCCTCGGCATTCTTAACTAGTTAGTAGAAAGAACCCGAGTGGAAACCGGTTCGACACGAACACTATAGAATCTTGTGAACGTATTAGGTGTCGCCCAGCCTGCAGCTCTACAAATATCTGTTAGCGAGGAACCGCGAGCCAGTGCCCAAGATGATGCCACACTGCGTGTAGAGTGAGCACGTAAATTAAACGGACAAGGCACATTCTGCTTTTGATATGCAAGGGCTATAGTATCCACAATCCAATGGGACATCCTCTGCTTGGTGACAGCTTTCCCTTTCTGCTGACCACCGAAACAAATAAAGAGCTGGTCTGAGGTCCTAAAGCTTTGCGTCCTGTCTATATACACACGTAGTGCACGAACAGGGCATAACAAAGCCGTGGCTGGGTCTGCCTCCTCCAAAGGCAGCGCTTGGAGGTTCACCACTTGATCTCTGAAAGGAGTGGTGGGAACTTTGGGCACAAAGCCGGGCCGGGGTCTCAGTGTTACGCTGGATGCAGCCGGCCCGAACTGAAGGCACGATTCGTCGACCGAAAATGCATGAATATCCCCTATCCTCTTAACAGAAGCCAAAGCAAGGAGAGTTAATGTTTTCATAGTAAGAAATTTAACACTCACACTATGCAGAGGCTCAAATGGGGCTTCCTGGAGTGATTTCAGCACCAAGGACAGGTCCCAAGGAGGAATAGAGGGAGGACGCGAAGGATTCAGTCTTCGAGCGCCTCTGAGAAATCTAATGACCAGGTCGTGCTGACCCACTGTTCTACCGTTTACGGGTGAATGGTGAGCTGATATCGCAGCGATATCGACTTTAATAGTGGATGGTGACAGCCTATTCTCCAAACGGCGCTGGAGATATAGAAGCACAACACTAATCGGGCATTCTCGGGGGTTTTCACTTTGGGAAGAACACCAGTCGACAAACAGGTTCCATTTAAGCGCGTAAGCCTGTCTCGTAGACGGCGCTCGCGCTGCAGCAATAGTGTTAGATACCTCTTGCGGTAAATCACTCAAATCCTCCGTGCCCCGTCCAGAGACCACACATGGAGGTTCCACAGGTCGGGGCGCGGGTGCCATAATGTGCCCTCTTGTTGAGAAAGAAGGTCCTTCCTCAGGGGAATCTTCCAAGGAGGGGCTGTCGCGAGGAGAGAGAGTTCTGGAAACCAACTCCTGGTTGTCCAATACGGTGCCACCAACAGCACGCTCTCCTCGTCCTCCCGGATTTTGCATAGGGTTTGCGCAATGAGGCTCACCGGAGGGAACGCGTATTTGCGCATGTTTCGCGGCCAGCTGTGTGCCAATGCATCCACGCCGAGCGAGTCGTCGGCTAGTGAATAGAACAGGCGACAATGGGTCGTCTCTGGGGAAGCAAACAGATCTATCTGCGCTTTGCCGAAACGTCTCCAAATCTGCTGAACCGCAATGGGGTGGAGTCGCCATTCGCCGGGACGCGCAGCCCGAGAGAGCGCATCCGCCTCTACATTGAGCGCGCCCGGGATGTAAATGGCACGAAGAGACCTCAAATTCTTCTGACTCCAAGTGAGGAGATGACGGGCGAGATGCGACAGGTGACGCGAGCGTAAACCGCCTTGACGATTGATGTACGCCACGGTCGCAGTGTTGTCTGTGCGAACTAATACATCTTTGCCCTGTAACTCGTTGCTGAAACGGACGAGCGCAAGATATACAGCCCACATTTCTCGGCAATTTATGTGCCAATGCAGCTGGGGTGCCGTCCAGACCCCCGAAGCCGCAAGCCCATCGTACGTGGCCCCCCACCCCGTGTCCGAAGCATCTGTGCATACTATTGCATGCCTGGAGACCTGTCTCAGAGGCACACCGGCTCGGAGAAACGCACGGTCTGACCACGGAGTGAAAGTGCGACGACACGCAGGTGTAATGATAACACGGTGAATGCCGCGCAGCCACGCTCTCCTCGGGACTCGATCGTGAAGCCAATGCTGAAGCGGTCGCATATGAAGCAGTCCGAGCGGAGTTACAGCTGCGGCTGCTGCCATATGCCCCAGGAGCTTCTGAAATTGTTTCAGCGGGACCGCGCTCTTGCTCTTGAATGTATTCAGGCAAGTCAGAATCGACTGTACACGCGCTTCTGTTAGACGAGCTGTCAAATCGATCGAGTCCAGTTCCATCCCGAGAAAAGAGATTCTCTGCACGGGGCAAAGCTTGCTCTTTTCCCAGTTGACCCGAAGACCCAAACGAGCGAGGTGTTTTAGAGTTAAATCTCTGTGATCGCACAGCGTCTGACGTGTTTGAGCTATTATGAGCCAATCGTCTAAATACGCGAGAATGCGCACACCTTTCTCTCTCAGGGGTTTTAAAGCCCCCTCCACTACTTTGGTGAATACACGGGGAGACAGAGAGAGCCCGAATGGGAGGACTTTGTACTGGTATGCTCGCCCCTCGAACGCAAAGCGGAGAAACGGCCTGTGCCGGGGGAGAATCGATACGTGGAAGTACGCGTCCTTCAGGTCGATGGATGCGAACCAATCGTTTGGACGAATGCATGGAAATATGCGCTTGGGCGTCAGCATCTTGAACGGCATTCTGTGAAGTGCACGGTTCAGCGAACGCAGGTCCAGGATCGGTCGCAAGCCGCCGCTTTTCTTGGGTACAATAAAGTAAGGGCTGTAAAACCCCGACCTCATCTCGGCTGGAGGGACCGGCTCGATCGCGTCTTTCGCCAATAAGACAGCGATCTCCGCACGGAGGACGTGCGCATCGGCAGCTCTCACCGTAGTGAAACGAACGCCGGAGAATTTGGGGGGACGCCGGGCAAATTGGATCGCATAGCCGAGACGAATCGTGCGTAAAAGCCAACGCGACGGGCTGGGAAGCTGTTTCCACGCCCCCAGACACCGTGCGAGGGGGACTAAAGGCACGATCGGTGTACCCGCGGCGGGCGCAACGGAGGTGATCGCCGGTGTGTGCGTAACGGCCGCACCGACAGCAGTGTTGTGTGTGATAACACTCACCTGAGTCCGTTGCTGGGTGGTTGAGTAAGGGAGGCTCTGCTGAAGACACCTCTCGCCACTCGATGCACCCTCTGGCGAAGGAGGAGGGAGACGATGGGTTATGAGCCCGTAGCTGTCTCCTACCGCCTGAGAAGTTGGAGAGCGCGGAGGGGTTATGAGCCCGAGCGCCGCTCTCGTTCTCCTCTGATGAGTCGGAGAACGAGGGGGGGTTATGAGCCCGCTCGTATCTCCGGCGCTTATCTGAAGACCTAGAGATGGAAGTGGAATTCGCTCTTTTTGTGAATTTGTGGGTGCCGACTGAAAAGTCGGCGGAACAGAAAAATGAAACAAAAGATTCCCCAACCGGCCCTCCTCCGGTGGGGGGAGTGGTGCCTTCACCATCTCCCGAAGAGCGATCCCCTCCATCTCTAGGTCGCCCGTCTCAGGGCCGCTTCGATCTCCTCTTTCCACCCTTCGGAGCGGGCTGAGCGGGCGGGGCGGGCTGCTGACGACCGGTTCCTCGCTTCTTAGAAGAGCCCCGGGGAGGAACGGAGGCGGCCGCCGCAGGACGCCCTCGGCGAGGAGCAGGCTGAGGCGCCGACGTGGATGGGGCAGGCGCAGGACGCTTCCGACGTGGCATGATTTGAGCTATGGCCTCAGTCTGCTTCTTGGCCGCGGAGAATTGCTGCGCAAACTCCTCGACCGTCTCGCCGAACAGGCCGGTCTGGGAAACCGGAGCATTCAGGAGCCGGGTTTTATCAGCATCCTTCATGTCCGCCAGACACAGCCAGAGATGGCGTTCCTGGACTACCAGGGTAGACATCGCACGCCCGACGGCGCGTGCGGTGACCTTGGTCGCACGAAGCGCCAGATCAGTGGCCGCACGCAGTTCAGAGAACTCCGCCGAGTCGTGACCTCCCGCGTGCAGGTCCCTCAGAGCCTTAGCCTGATGAACCTGCAGCAATGCCATGGCATGCAGGGCAGAGGCTGCCTCCCCACAAGCTTTGCAAGCAGCACCGGTCAGCGCCGAAGACTGCTTACAAGCCCGTGAGGGGAGAGTAGGCTGGTCCCGCCAGGAGGAAGCGACACCGGCCGGACACAACTGCATCGCGACCGGCCGCTCCACTGACGGGATACCAGTATACCCCCTGGCATCTCCACCCTCGAGAGAGGTGAGGGGTGAAGGCTGAAACGGCCGGTTCCGGGCGGAAAACGGGGTTTTCCACGACCGCGTCAGCTCTTCATGTACCTCGGGGAAGAAGGGCACCGGGGGCGAGGACTGAGAAGCCCTGGCACCCCCGAAGTACCAATCATCGAGGCGGGACGGTTCAGGTGGGGGAGGTTCAGTCCACTCCAAGCCGACCGCCGCCGCCGCCCGAGCGAGCATGGCTGCCATCTCGGGGTCGAACGCAGGACCCGCAACCCGACCCGAAGGCGGGAGCGGATCTGGATCGACGTCCGAGGCTGACAACCCCCCCTCCGACGTTACGGTGGACATCGCGTCCGGTGGAGGCTCGACAGAGCGCGAGGACACCGTAGAACACGGGCCGCTCGTCTCCATCGGGACCTCCGCTGGCAACGGATCAGGGCGCTGGGAGCTGCTGGACGAACCAGCAGACCGACCCAGCACCGTTATACGGAGGTCATCCTTCGCAAGTTTGGTAGCTGCGCCCTTAGCAGCACCAGACTTGGAAGGCGGGTGCCGTTCCCGGAGAAACGACACCCGTCTCCGCAAATCCGCCATAGTCATGCCCTCACAAGTGGAGCATGAACTATCACGCAACGCTGCCTCTGCGTGCTGGAGCCCCAGACACGAAACACAGCGCTCGTGGCCATCCCGGGGGGCGATGAACACACCGCATCCAGAAACGGAACACGGGCGGAATGCCATCTTTAAAAAGACGCACCCGACCGTGACACGAATGAGTGACTGTCTTTAAAAAGACACAAAGCTCAAACGTGCTGCTCTTTTAGGGAAATCACTCTTTTTGTGCGAGCTGGTGAAACACACAGGGAGAGGCAAACGCACTCACTCAACTCAAGTCCTAAAAGAGACAGAGAGAGAGAGAGAGAGAGAAAGGGTGGAGAAAACACTGCGAGCCTCCGCTGAGGTGTCTTTGCCCAACCAACTTCAGCAAGCTGAGATCTTTTTCCTCCAAGAACAGGGATCTACGAAGATCAGTATACGCTTCTCGAGAGCAGATGTCTGCCGGCTTCGAAGCAAAAAGCTAATTTGGTATTGTGCACCTGCGGCTTATATACGCACCTGGCGGGGCGGCGCCGGCATTATGCAAATACCTGCATGCCAAGTTCATTGGCGTTTTTATAGTTTCTCGAAGTAGATAGGTCACCCGCGGAGCGGTTCCCAATTCGTCGGTCACGACGTGACGTCGTAGTGACCGACTGAAAGGGAACATAGCATTGTAAACATGAAAAACAGAAGGAATGATGCTCAGTACCATGCTGTGATCAGTTCACTTCATTGGTTATTTTTTATTTATTACACGGCTCTCTGGAATGCTTGATTCTGATTGGTCAGTTGAGACATTTGCAGGTTCGTTCTTTTCAAATAATAACCGCTCCAAAGTAATAACGCATAGCCGGTACTACTTGTACGATTAAAATCGCTCCGCGCCAATAAAGATTACTGTTTGCCGCCATCTTGTGACAAACACTGGACAACCACCATTTAGAATGGAAAATTTTGACATTAATTTTAACATGTACAGAAAAAACAAAACATTTAAACAGTGGATAGAAGAACGAACAACGACAAGACACAAAGAGCTTACTGAGACTGAACTTGACAAAATAGAGCATGACAGCTACGAAGCTAACACACAAAAAATACAGAATGGGCATTAAAACTTCTCAAAGACTGGCTAAAGAGAAAAAAATGGAGACAGACAAGTATGAAGCAGAGCAGTGTTTCCGCTATATACATTCAACCGTGGCGGCCCGCCACGCCTAAAACATCCCCGCCACGCCTGCGGTTGTGGATAGAAGGGATACAGCAAACGAAATCTCGCCAGATGAGCACTGTTTAATCCTAATCCTTCACCCAAACCCAACTCTAAACACAACATTTCACAGGATTGTAGGATGTATGTGTATCTCATGTAGCCAGAGCTGCTGTTTTCATCCTAAAATCCTACCTCCAAATCTAATCCTAAACTTTTTGGCATTTTCTGTATCCCTTCTAGACAAAACCCGCGGCGGAAGCTCGCAAAATAAATAAAGCTATACCGAAATGTCCGCCCAGCAAGAAAGAAAAAAAATCCTTTCTGGATTCGCGTTGTTCACTCATTTATAAATAAATCTCCTAAAATATCATAATTTCCCCCATGGGTTTAGTTTCATGCACAAATAGATTTAAATCAACGGATGATGATTAGGCTACGTCTCTGTTTTGAGAAATAATAATAAAATAAATAAGCCTACACAAAATATTTTATAATTATCAGATTGACAAAACGAATAAAAAAAGTATTTTAGTTTCTGTTCTTTTTTTGTGATGCGCTGTTAAACCAAAGCAGCAGAAAACACGTCATGTTTTTAATGATTTCAAATAAGCACAAGGTTTTCTCCTTATTGTGAGTTTACATTAATAAAAATACACAATTTACAGATTCGAATTTTATTTTACTTTTATCTGTCTGGCAATAAATTAAGGGTAATTTAAGTTGCAAGGTCATCACGCGTATGCTGTTCACAGGCGCATATACACGGACGCAGCGCGGGGCTGCGAGAAATGACATGATTAAACTTTCGATTGAACATATTACGAGTTTTTTGGATATTCATTTGTAATCACTGTACTCATATTATCAACTTATCTGGCCATTAGTTATTCAGTATAGGCTATAAGCGCAGCGCGCTGCTGACCGCTCAGCTGTCAGTCAATCTTCTGTGCTTTAGATCGACACTCACAAAGTTTCACATTAAATGATAAGATGTTTGTCCAAAAACAAAAGGCTAAATACTGAATACAACTCATATAGGACTGCAAGACATTAGTCGAATCTGTTTGGAAGGAAACTTATTCCCGTGAAGGAGAAGGACGTTGGTAATAAAAACTGGAGGCAGACGATGAGACTGTTTCATCTGTTTTCAGACGAAACAACAGGGTCGGGGTACCCGTGGGTGAAACTCCTAATATTTGATGTAACGGGTGTAATAATATTAACGTGTTATATGCGTTGTAGATCCAGGTCGGGACTCAATATGCGAGCGTGAACTGCGGGTCTAACATCCAAGAACAGAATTCGACTCGATTCCGACAGGTAACAGTTTTTAAATGTCCCCGTGCTTATTTGTGTTTAAGATCTGTCTGCGAAGAGCATAAAGGTTTCTATAACTGCGCGATTTGCGGTGTGACTGGGTCGGGCTCTTTATGTCAAACAGCCCGGGTGTGGAATAAATTGCTGCTGATGTCGGGTGTTCTGTCAATCACAGCGGTGCGGATTATCAAACAGGACTGTGCGTGACTTTGCAACAGCTCTGTAACGCTAAACCCGAGCACGAACTTGCACACTACATTAAAACTACAATGAAAGATCCCTATGAAGCTATAAAACTTACGTATTTTTTAAGAAAATACAGTTTAGATCAAACATAGAAAAGCAATATGCTATAAATATAAGGAAAAGTAAATGACAGCATGAAAATGATAAAAAACACATGTTAGTTTACTGTAGCCTATTTTCTACATTAAAAAAATAATGTACATTTATAATCATCATGGGCGCCCCCTGCCGCCACAGCTGGAAAAAATCCTAGAGGAAACACTGCAGAGGATCTTAATAAGGTATTACGATCATTTTATGCATCTGTGCAAAGTTTCGCGAAGGATAAAAATGTTAATTTAAAACAAATATGCCAATAAAATGTTTCAAATTCATATTCATGTCCAGTTTTTTTCTTATGTGGCAAGTAGCCGTGTAATAAGCGGGATAATGTAGAGGCAGCCGGTAGTTATCGGGAAATAAGCCCCTGATCACACTGTCGAGGCTTATTTCCCTAAAACTACCGGCTGCCTCTACATTATCCCTTACTTAAAATGAGTAGTTGGTACCTTAACCCCCGATAACTTTGACTCTTTTAATATTTTATATGAATAACGCTTTCTCATGTCTTGTAGTAAATTCTTCATTGGGTTGACTCCAGTCCGGGACAGAACACCAAACAACGGGACTGTCCCCAGAAAACGGGGACGTCTGGTCATCTTACCCCTTAGACCTGACCTTGGACCTATATTTACCATTAGGTAAACATTTGTTATGTACCTCAGAGGTACTTATACAAACTCTTTAGGTACAAAAATGTATTTTTTGAAAGGGTACTGCCCTAGTGATATTTTTACAGTTCAGGGGTCCTGCTCAAACTCTGTCCTGAAGGGCCGATGTCCTGCTGAGTTTAACTCCAACCCTAATCAAACACACTTGAAGCAGCTAATTAAGGTCTTAGTAAGCATACTAGAAACTTCCAGGCAGGTGTGCTGAGGCAAGTTTGTGCTAAACTCTGCAAAACACCAGCCCTCCAGGACCGACTTAGAGGTAGAGCATTGCATTGAGCAAAAGACCATGGGTTTGAACTGCCTTGGATAAAAGCATCTGCCAAATGCATAAATGTAAACGTCGTAAGTTGCTTTAAATAAATGTAAACAAGTTCATATTACAGCACATCATTCAATGAAAATAGAGAAAAGAGCAAGAAGTTTATAGTCAGAATGTCTGTCAGTTCAGACATAATAAGCACAACATTTGGTTATCCATCAGCAGGAACGCCCACTGCAATCACTAATACAGCAATAACAACATCCGTGATTATATTGCTGCATGTGTGTAAATGACCCATTAAAGAGAACAAATAATGTTAAACCAATCTAAGAAATGAAAGCATCCATGAAAGCAATCGACAATGAACGCTTAACCTAATTTAATCCGAGCACCTAACATTATTCGGCCTCATTGCTAATGTCAGCGCTTTGATGTCTGACTGAACTGAATACTAGTCAGTTTAAAGCAGTGGTTTAATACACACCATGTACCTCAACAGCCTTCCAGTTGCCTTGGCAACCTGTTCTCTATTACAGGGTTTCCCAAACTTGCAGGGGTTTGTGAATTGATGACAAACAATGAAATAATTAATTACAAAAAAAATCATAAAATGTAAATAAGTCATTTGAAATTCAAAAATCAATATACATAAAATTAAACACTTGCTAACAAAAATGTTTATTAGATTTGTTTGTCATGTGACCATATCACATCACGACAATATATCAGAAAACTTATAACTAGGTCCAATACAAAAGGCAATAATAACAATGACCATGCAAAATGCGCCTGATAAAAACTTTATAATAAAAGTGAAAACCCTTGCTTTATTCAATTATAATCTGAAAATCTTTGGTTTTAAAGTGTACCTATTATGAATTTTTTTTACAAGATGTAATATTAGTCTTAGGTGAGCCCAGAATGTGTCGGTAAAGTTTCAGCTCCAATACCCCAAAGATCATTTATAGCATGTCCAAAGTGCCTCTTTTTGTGTGGAAAGTTCACCCAAAAATGAAAATTCTGTCATCATTTACTAACTCTCATGTTGTTACAAAACTGTATAAATGTTTTTGTTCTGATAAACATGTAGGAAGATATTTTGAGGAATGTTTGAAACAAAACAGATCATGAGCTCCAATCACTTCTACAGTAAGTAAATGGGGTCCACAAACGGTTTGGTTACAAACATTTCTCAAAATATCTTCCTTTGTGTCCATCAAAACAAAGACATTTATACAGGTTTATAACAACATGAGAGTTAGTAACAGAATTTTCATTTTTGGTGAACTATCCCTTTAAATGCAAATGAGCTATTGCTTCTCACTACCTTATCAAAAGAGACAATAAAATAGATCTGATTCTTGTGAACACAGTCTGACACAATAGTATCTTTTGAGATGTAGCGGACAGCGTCCAACTCGCTGAGGGCAGAAACTATGGTCATGCAAATTCAATTAGTCAGTGGCTATGGGCGGGGCTTTATCAGTGTGACCTCACATTGATAAGAAAATCAAAACAGCATGTCTTATGAGTCTGGTTTACTAGACATAAAAAATAGTAGTAGTTGGTGGATTTTTTTAATTGTAGGGTGGTTGTTCACCCACTTTCAACACACATTATGTCCAAATGTGGATTTTGTATAACAGGTAACAAGTGAGAGTTTTGCTTATGTTGTAGATCAAAATTAATATCACAGAGCAAAAAAAAAAAAAACATTTATGTTTATGCATTTGGCAAACCAATTTAAATTGCATTCTACCTATATTGTTCTTTGTGTTTTCCCTTCCCTTATGCACTGCCAACGCAATGCTTAACCAGCTGAGGTACAGGTACATGTGATCATACTGGTCCTTCAAAGTTGATGTCTTATTTCTTGTCCCAGTAGATTAATTCATTCATAAGTTGTTCCCTCACTTAGCCAAACTGGCTCAACAAATGGGGAGACTGGGGTGGGATAGTAGTTGTCCAACCAATAAGGGAAAGTGTACATGAATCCTCTGCCAGAAAAGAGAAAAATGAAGCACGGAAATGTTGTGCACGTGCGGTGAATCCCGTACGCCGTTGTGGGAGAAAATGAGAGAGTCCTTTTGTAACGCGGCTTAAACAAATAGCCTAATTTGTGTTTTGCTTTATTGAGTCTCCATTAAAGCAGGACAGGGAGGCCAATTTTCTGTTCATTACTGCAGCCACTGTTCTGATGTATGCTAGCTGTGGTTGACACCCTACTAGACACGCTCATGTTGCCGCCGCATGCTGATTCCAGCCATGCATTCCCGTCGCATCTGCTATGACAGATTTAAAGGTGAGCGCAATTGCGCAAACCATTAAATGAAGATGCATGGCATTTGATTGGGCGACAAGTCAATTTCCCACATGAATGGCGACACGAGAGGCTGCACATTATCTTTGGTAACCTTAGTATGTGTTAGGGCCAATGCATCATCTGCCAGGAGCAGGAAGCAATCTCAGGCCCAATGTGATTGAAATGGCCGTTAAATGTGGGTGTTTCCTCAGCACACCGTCGATAGACAACCACACTCCCATATCATTTATACATTCTGTACGAAGTTGATCTCTTCATTATCAATTCATTATTGTTTGAGACATGTACTCTATTTCTGATGTCTATAATCTAACTCAAGGTGTACAGTAAGTCTGGGTTCAATCATATAACATTGATTACATTGTTAATGCATATCATTATATAATTTTACAACCCGGTCATGGTATATAGATTATCTTACTCAAAATGCAACCCTATCATGTTAAATAACCATCTATATATATATATATGGAGGCCTAAGACATCTGCAAAGTACAATAATATAAGTATATAACATATGTATGTATGTTTTTGCAATTTGAATATATGTATATATGTATATCAAATACAGTATATTATTCATAACAAATAATATCACTTTAGAAAAGAGGTTTTGGTAATACATGCATAAAAAAAATGAGTGCACTACATAAACACCATCACAACCCTCAAAAGTTGAATAGAAGTCCATTCTCCTAATGTAAATAAAATACGACTCGGCTGACATAAGTTTGAAGTACTTCTGCAATTGGCCTAGTGATGCAAAAGCTTTATATTTTTCCACGAGGCAACCCCAGATCACCAAAAAAAAAAAAAAAAACAAGACAGTGGTTACTCTGACAGTGCTAATTTTACGACCCATTAAAAGGGCATTTAACATCATTCATAAGAATAGTTGCACAGAGGGCTGGTTTACAATAAATACACTTTAGCCTTTTATCTTAGAAAAGCGGTGAGAAAATGCACTGTCGGCGCAGAGAGATGCTTCGCAATGTAATACGATCAATGTGTTCCTGCAATAATGTAATTTTATGTTAAGCTTTCCTTTGCTCACCATCATGCTTTCTAAAACGCTATACAGGGAATATGTCTTTTCACTAAACAAGCATAACCACTATTATCTAGACAGCAGAACATATTGCTGTCTGCTCATTAAGTTTGATCAATACTGGGGGGATACAATGTGGGAAATAAAAACGCTGTGTATGTGTGAGTTTACAACACTATATAGACATAATGCTTACCGTTCCATATTATGTGCCAACCCCTGCTGATTTAATGTCTGATGGGTCACAGTTTACACCATAGGAAATGCTTTATATACACTATAGGCCAGTGTCTAAAATTTGAACAACCAGTGTTGTTCCATCTAAATTTTTGGGACACTTTCATTTCAAATCTGATTTTACACTCATGTTTGATTTTTGCTCATCTTTTTTTCTAATAGATCAGATAGCTAAGGGCTTCAGGTTTAGTGAATTTCCACACTGTAAAAGCAGAACTATTTATTTACAAACGTTTTTGCCTGTAGTGCTTAAGGGCACACGCTTATCATACCTAACCCAACCGAACCATGCCCGAACGCGATTGTCCCCCTTCCCTACACCCCCAGAAGCATGCACTCACACTATACTGTGCTCATGCACGCTTTTGTAATTATGATGCTAATTTTATTTGAATAAATCAGGCGCTCTCTTAACACTGAAAGTTAATCTGTCCTGTGTGCAGCTCGGACATTCAAGTAACCCTGGTGCGTGCATCAGAAGGTTTTTTATGAAGGCAGATGAAGGTGAGTGGTCGCAATTGACGTCTCTCCTTTTATACCGCACTCTGGCACGATTTGCAATCACATTGCGCTTTCCGCGCCTGAGCCCAAGTGAACCAAGCTTCAGCTCACCTCGGCAAGTCAGCCAGGGTGCGATTAAAGGACAAATTCGGTATTTTAGACTTAAAGCCCTGTTTTCAGATTGTTTATGGTGAAATAGAACGGTTTTGACTGAAATTTCGACATTTGCGGGTGCCCTGAGAATTTTCGCGTGTTTGTGTTTCACCTCACACCTCTACAATGGGTTTAATGGTGCACTGGAACAATCCTTTCTAAAATGCATTAAACTTTTGTTTACAAAGACGTGAAACTCACCGAGTGGTCAGGGGTGTTCACTGATAAGCTCACACAAAAATCGCTGCAAAAGATGCTTTCCAACAGCTGTTTTAGCATTCTTTGTTAACTTGTGGACCTATTTTTCCAAACGCCTCACACCCGTACATTCTTCCGCTTAGAGCTTGAATAAAAGACACTCCAGCCCAGGTGGTGACGCTAATCCGCCATTGCCAATTGCAAGAATAGAAACAAAGTTCCCGGCGCGGAGTAATACCGTACCTCACAGCACATCTAATACAAGTCAATGGAGTTGGTAAAAACTACGATAAAACCTGTTGGAATTCGTATTTTGCAGCGATTTTTGTGTGAGCATATCAGTGAACACCCCTGACCACTCGGTGAGTTTCACGTCTTTGTAAACGAAAGTTTAATGCATTTTAGGAAGGATTGTTCCAGTGCACCATTAAACCCATTGTAGGTGGGAGGTGAAACACTAACCCCAAAAAATTCTCGGGGCAGCCGCATATGTCGAAATTTCAGTCAAAACCGTTCTATTTCATCATAAACAATCTGAAAACAGGACTTTAAGTCTAAAATACCGAACTTGTCCTTTAACCAAATTGGGCTAGGTCCACACTAGTCAAATCAACCAGGCTTTTGGGGTCAAATGTGCTCGGGTGCGGAATGGTTGGGGTAACGTGTTAGTGGAGCACAAAGTTATCGGCTACATTAACTATTTCCTCGCCATTGACGAGTTATCTCGTCAATTAAGAGAAAACATTTGCATAAAAAAAACGTGTTTCTGATAAATTTTTGTGTTAATCTGCAATACCGCACTTACCCAATTTACTGTATGAAAAAAACGCTAATTACTCATTTTAAACTCTGTGTATGTTTCAATAATCGTTCTGAATCTGATCACTAACAAAATTCCTTCACAAAAATTCAATTATCTCAGCGTATTTAAAAAAAACATATTAAAGAGTTTATAAGCAAAGAAAAAAAATATGGATAGGATGAAATGTGTTTTTTCATTTGTTTGTTTGAAAGCAGAGGGTCTGTTCTTTCATTTGATATATTTGTATGTTTATATATTTTTGAAGATAATTTTCCTGTTAGGTATTTTGAGAAACTTTTGTGAAAATCCCAAAAAATGCTGGGGGCAATTTTTATTCTTCTTCTTCCTTTATTTCTTAACACCATTCTAGCATCTATGGCTATATTCATGGCGAGAACCAGGTAATCCATACACAAGTTTTATTCAGACAAGTTGATTCATACACAAGTTGGTGGAGGGACAATTTGGTATCTCCAATTTGCCTAACTTTTGTGTTTTTGGCCTGTGGGAGTAAACCCACGCAGACACAGGGAAAACATGCAGAAACTCCACACAGAAAGGCCACCTGCCCTAGCCGGGGCTCGAACCGGGAACCTTCTTGCTGTGAGGCAACAGTCCTACCCACTGAGCCACTGTGCCGCCCTGGGCAATTTTTCAATAAATGGCTGGTGGTGAATGAGTTAAAAACAGTTTATTATCTATTTGCCGATTTAGCAATATCCTTCCTGCACACTCATACTCATACTCAAATAACCAAATTGAGAAAAGCAAAATGTATTTTAAAATCCACAAAACTGCTTTAAATCCTTATGATAAAATAGTAACCAGTCTGCCTAACTAGACCTGAATTAGTGATATGCACATACAAACTGTGGTAGTATTTATAATGATTGTGTTTTGAGGTGAGAGTAGAAAGCACCATATATCAAGTTCGTTAACCACACTATAAAGCATATCCCATTTTAACACCCCATCATTAAGCCGCACTGTGATTATACCATCATAATGTTTACATATAGTGCTTGTTTTGCTCCAGTCCCTTCATTTGCACATGCAAATATGACAGTAATCACAGATGTGGGATGTTAAGCAGGAAATGTAATTAGTTTGTCCGTGGTGTTTGGCCAATATGATGGCACAAAGTCATCCAGCCCCCAAGAAGAACGCAGCTTCTAAATGCCTTGGAGAGAGCCTTGGATTAGATGATTTTTATTATTGAAAACATTAATTAAAAATTCTTAACTTTTCAAAGCTTACATTTTTTATCGTTATTAACAGTTATGTTTACAAAACAAAATACTTATTTGTGCCGTTTGCTACTTCCCTTTCTTAATTGTTTATTTTCCATATCGCTTTGTTTAATGTTTGCTTAGTTTAAAAGTTATTTTAATTATGCATCACTGGCTTTTACACCGCCTATAAGACATGCTTGGTTAAAACCATCCTTCACATGGTGCTTAGCAAAGAAATAAAGAGCAGTTTCCACAGGTATGTGTTTGCGATGACTCATGCATTTTCATGCACCAGCGGAAATGAAAAGAATTGGCTTGGACTGTTTTACTGCTGCACTGCACAGGTAAACTCTCCCCATACAATTAAGTGACTCACTCTTCAGACTGGATGGTTTTTTAACCTAAACTACAAGCTGATGTACTTAAGTCAACATGATATGCTTGTTCCAGACATATGTTGATGTTGTGTTATGTGCAGGGGCGTCATGCACCATTTTTTTTAATAGGGGTACGGCGTGCACGCTTCATATTGCAATCATTATTAATGTCAATTAATAGAGTACATTAAAACCTTTTAAATGCTATATTCTCATGGACTACGCAGACAAAAAAACGTAGCATTTAGAAGTTAATTTACTTGCTATCTTACACATTAATGAAAAACATTGATACAATGTAAGTATTAATTGTAAAATTGTATCGATCACATCTGTGATTGGCTGTAATCATCAACTTTTTAAAATAAACAGAAACCTTTAATGCAACTTAAGTAGATCTTAATGTAATGCTATATTTTTCGTTAATTTTCAATTTAGCATATAGTAACAGATTGGTAAGGTATATACTTACACATGAAAGGTGCAAAAGAAGATGTTTTGTTTTACACATTTTTGCAATATTACTTGAAACTGTCTTTACTAACTGCTAAAATACTTTTTTATTAGGTGCACTGAAAGTAATAATATTACAATCATCGCGTAAATGATTGGCTCTCTGGCTTGTCAATCAATGCCATTACGTTCCTTGTGAGAGACGTGCGTGCTCCAGTAACTTTACACACGCTTCGTTAGTTTCGGTTTGTTTTCATTGTCGCTGTTGCTTTCTACGGAGCCCCTCTGGTCACCCCTGGGAAAAAAGAAAACAATCCGTGATCACGGTTTTGTAATTCGTCCCCTCAGTTTATAAACCGTACTCACGGATTATTAAACTGTTCCCTCAGTTTTACAAACCATGCGCTCGGATTAATAAACCATACGCACAAGTTAACAATCCGTGCTCTCAGGTTTGTAAACTGTACCCTGTGTTTTGGCAATCCGTACCCACGAATTTATAAACCGTTTGCACGCTTTTGCAATCCGTTCTCACAGTTATGCATAGGCCCTCCCTCATTTTAGAAATCGCTTAGTTGCTTTTGTTCATGCTTTCCAAGCTTGCTATTACTGTTTGATATTTTCTGAAATTAATAAAGTTTTAACTGTGTTAAGCTGTATTATACGTTCCTTACTGGAAACATGCTTTACGCTGTACATAATAAACATATTTAAATAAAATTATTAGATTAATGCATTTTAGCGTCATATATTTGACATCAGAACACATAAACGTGATTTTACGCCCCCTCTAGGGTTGAATCCAGATATAAACACTAAGAAAAGGACTTTGAACAATTGTCTTTGTCTAGAAGGTAAACTGAACTTTGCTGAAGCTGCTTTGAAAGTTTTGCAAGCTTTTGTGATGGCATTTTGAATTTGATCACAAAACAAAATGCAGCAGCAAGGTGTCTGTGACCGTGTACAATGATGGCACCAGCGCTGTTCTTTTGTGTCTGGATGTGTCAAGAATGAAACTTGTGATTAAAACAGCTGAGTGAAGTGCAGACTGGTTATATTTTGCCTATTAAATAAAGCAACAGATGAAAAGGTGCTTCATCGATTTTGAGGTTGCATGCAAATTCCTCTTGGCTCAAAAATCTGAATGGGGATGTGTGGAGGCATTATTTCTAAACCACATTGTACTGGCTTGACATCAGCCCAATTACAGTGAGGAGTGAAGTACTGTGGGATTGTGTGAATAACTGCATACTGTCTCCTATAAAGCTTACTGTTTTAAAATAGTAACCGGTATGCTATGAGAAGTTTTTAACTGATCACAAGTTGAGCGGACGGAGACTTCCTCTCGCCTGATTTGGATGCTCCGGACTCACTCGATTTCTTCAGATCTAAACAAAGGACTTATGCTTGCTACATCTAGTCCTGAGAAGATATTTGGTTATGCATGTAGCAGAGAGAGCAGAGGATTGAACCTATTTTTTCCCTTTATTTCAGGGCAGTGTACATTCTATATGCAAACTCAGGAGCAGGCTAGGAAGATTCATTTGAAGAGAGAGGTGCGTTCTCAGGCGAGGATATTTTATCCTTGGCCCAAGCTGTGGAAACTGTAGGTCTGGTCCCTGAGGGGGACAGATTATTAAGTTCTGGTCTCTCAACCAATGTTGCTGAGTCCATCCTTAATGCTAGAGATCCATCTTTATATCAGGAGCTCCGCTTGAGCTCTTCGAATGAGCTTCAGAGACATTTATGACTCTATTACTAGAACAACATTGCCTAAAAGAGCAGGAGATATCCACTTCCTTTCATTTGCTTCACCTTGGTTGGAATTTGCCCCTGGACTGGTCGAATCATTTCTGCACCCTAGACTGGGCAACATTTCCACAGTGCCCCCTGCAACTGTTCAATCTGTCACTCTTACCGTGGGTTCACACCAGCCGCGATTGAGGCGTCAAATTCGCATTTACCGTGTCTAGTTTACATTTTGAGTTTACTCGCTTCATTCGCATGTAAAATTGGGTCATGAGAGGGGCTTCTGTGGCTCCACTCTCCTTCTGTAATCACGTCAATACCAGAGCAAGCTCCTGATTGGTAAACGCGGCGCATTTTTTACGCCAAAGTTCAAATTTGCGTGTTTACCATGGTAACGCTCAATTCGTGAAAGCCACGCATGACATTCTAGTCATTGACACATTCACGCGGAAATTGGGTCATGGGAGGGGCTTTTGCGGCTCCGCTCTCCTTCTGTAATCACGTCACTACCAGAGCAAGCTCCTAATTGGTAAACGCGGTGCGTTTCTCCGCAAAAGTTCAAATTTGCGCGTTTCCCGCGGTAACGCTCAATTCCTGAAAGCTGCGCGTGAAATTCAAGTCATTGACACATTCACGCGGAAATTGGGTCATGGGAGGGGCTTTTGTGGCTCCGCTTTTCTTCTGTAATCACGTCACTACCAGAGCAAGCTCCTAATTGGTAAACGCAGTGCGTTTTTCCGCCAAAGTTCAAATTTGCGCGTTTACCGCAGTAATGCTCAATTAGTGAAAGCCGTGCGTGAATTTCTAGTCATTGACACATTCACGCGGATATTGGGTCTTGGGAGGGGCTTCTGTGGCTCCGCTCTCCTTCTGTAATCACATCACCATCAGAGCAAGCTCCTAATTGGTAAACGTGGTGCGTTTTTCCGCCAAAGTTCAAATTTGCGCGTTTCCCGCAGTAACGCTCAATTTGTGAAAGCTGCATGTCAAATTCTAGTCATTAACACATTAACGCGGATATTGGGTCATGGAAGGGGCTTCTGTAACCCGCTCTCCTTCTGTAATCACATCACCATCATAGCAAGCTCCTAATTGGTAAACGTGGTGCGTTTTTCCGCCAAAGTTCAAATTTGCACGTTTCCCGCGGTAACTTTTCGAGCCATTATGCCTCATTCGCGCCGTAAGACCTCCGGACGCGCATCAACGCGTCTTCACATTGACTTAACATTGAAATCACTCGTGCTTGACGCCTCTACCGTGGCTGGTCTGAACGCAGCATTAGGCCTTCTGCTACATGCCATTTTACTTCTGTATTTTACCTTCAATTCCTGAGTGTTTACCTGAGTGAAACCAAATATTAATAGCAAAACATTCATGGCAGAACATGATTTTATCTTGATATTATCTGTTCATGGATGTTTGGACTGTCAGCCAAAAAAAGAAAAGTCATTTCAAAGGCAGAGGCAAGTTATTACATTCTGATCAAAGATTACAACAACAATTTATTTATTTTAAACCAGGACCGTGCATTAAGAAAGTAAGCAGAGTAAAATTAGATTTCACGTTGACTTTAAGTGTCATCTACCACATACTAATCTATTTAGGACACCATTCAACGCTCATAAATAATATTGAGTCCGTTCCAGAGACAAAGACAATAACAACAACTTTGTCTTTGTTGAGGAACTTCATCTGTGTATTCAGGTTGTGAAGGACTCTTATGAATGAGTGGCCTCAGGCCCAAATCCTGGAAATCCAATAAAGGGTAAAGTAAGATTAGGACCGAAAAACACTTGAAATCCTGCACAGGATGTCGAGAGGCTTTCAATGACAAATGATAAGGTTTATACTTCGCAGCAGACAAATAGGTTTTACAGGATTGAAACATGTCCCGGTATTACCTAATGATTATCACGGATTCAAGGCATGTCTTACATTTTATAAAGTTCTAAACATTTGGGAGGAGCCGAAACATCACTTTGGGAGCTACAGTATATAAGCGAGTCTGTCTCCACGCCTTACCAGTGATGATTCATCCAGCATCCCTCCTATTCCCAAATCTCCATTATGCCTTTGTTTGCTCTATCCCTTTCTCTGCACAATTCCACTAAGGGGGGTTTGAACTTGGGGCTCGAGCCAAGCATCGGGTTCGAGCTCCCTTCAAGGGCAGCAAGCCAAGTTCATTTACCATTATTTTTTAAACTGAATGCACCGACGAACTTGTAAACCAGTTGTTGATGGTGGTTTTGCTTTCACATGACACAATGACATTTTTAGCACCTGGAATAAAAAATGTAGATTGCTAAATAATGAAACAGCGTTTTAATTTCAATTTGTTTTGTCAGTGTGACTGAACTAGATTGCTCCCATTATAATTACCAGTAGTGCAGTGCATCACATCACGTCTCAGTGTAACACAGAGCTGCTGCAGTTACTGTTTTTTACACACTTAATATCATTTCTTTGTAATTCATTTTATTCACTATAGACTAAAATAACTTTTGATCGTTTTTACATAGCTTATGATATTTCTCAAATTTTTTTCATTTATAACAATAAAACAGTTGTACAAATACAAACTCTGGGCCTCATCATGAAACTCTAGTTGTGCGGTTCACAAAAAGGCCTATTTTGTGTCAAATTGTTTATTTTGCAAATCGTAATAGTTGAAATTTTGCCTTGTTGTTTGTTCCGTCAACTTTTTATCCATCTTGCAGTTCTTAAAGCAGTGGTTTCTCAAACTGGGGGCCGTGGTCCCCTGGGGCACCCAGAGATGGTGCCAGGGGGGCCCTAGTTTAAAGTGCCATACTGATCCAATACTGAAACTGACCTGTATTGCAATGTGTCATAGCTGTCCATCAATGTAAAGATGTGCAAAGTAGTTAAACCAAAAAGTGCACGATTAATAAAGTTATTGGCTTCTAAAGTAGGAAGTCGACCCTGAATCCCTGAAACGAGTCAAAATATTTTCTCGCTTATTGTCTGCTAACGTATGAAGGCAATACTTTGTATAAACTCTGACCTGCCCACAGACACTTAGTCGGTGTGTTAACTTCAAATCGACAAGACACTGTGTTTTCAGCTTTAAAGGCAAGTTTGTGTTGTTTTCACAACAAAATGATGAAGATGTGAAGAATAAGTTGTTAAAATTACTTTTTCAAGGAGGGATTTACTTAACATTTGGCAATGAAAGCTGGTTCAGTACCCACTTTATTTGGAACAACATGCGTCTCCTAAACACAACCTGTAAGTATGATTATTACATTGTGTGTTTATTTTCCATATAGTTTTGTCCCATTTCATAGGGAAAGTTTTGAACCCCCACTTCCCTCGTTGAAAGGACTTTACTGTCGAGGGCACTCAAAACCAAGTGGAAGTTTTAAGGGGATAGGAATGGGACGGGGCCTTATTTGACAAGATCAAAAAGTATTGTGAAATGGCCCCTTTAAGGCAGATGAATCTTTAAGAGGCTTCACACAATTCATTTGGGTATCTCTGAGAAATGGGGTAATATTAAATTTATATGTTGAGAAAATGACAGTGTTTTTTGACCTTGCATGCATTTAAACCTGTTGTTGGGGACTCCTTAACAATATTAGGAAGCTTAGAAATTGGACCTGACTGGCATCTTGATTTGAGAATTTTTAGATAGTTGTACTGAAATCAAAACATAAATACTAAGTAAGAAAGTAATTTATTTACGTGCACTATTTGTACCCTAGTGGCTGACAATTTATGTTTGACGTCAAACGTCTGCTTTCTAAGTATAATTTTTGCCTGTACAGTATTATAGTACCGCTTTAATCACCATTCATCACAGATACTTTCTTTAGCCTGAAGAATGAGGAGGTCGGTTGTTTGCATCTGTCTGCATTATCAGTCAATTTATGCCACTCAGTGCATTTATTCACATCCAGCTAATAAAACTGGAGCCCGAGGGCACCGAAAACTCATCAGCGGTGTCTTAACACATTGTTCTCCATACCAATCAATGAATTGCACAGACAGGAAGGTGTCCCAAATCTCTTAGTTACGCAGTTATCGGTGCGGTTTCCTGCAGCGTTAATAACCTCATACAGCACGACAAGATTAAAAGGCTCGATGAAGAGGTGCATACAAATACCTGATGTTCAAAAGACACAATATATGGGTCACGTTTACTATCGCTGTTTTTCCCATTATTTCTAACGTTTTTGTCTTGATCAATCCTTTGAAGTGTTAAATTTCTCTTTGAAGCATGTCTTTGAAGACAGGAGGGAGACTGTATCACAATGACCTTGCTTTTATATTTTGACTAGAGATATTATGATATCGGACTCTGAATTCAAGTCATTTTTGTTAACATCCGCATCTCTGTAAGATCAGGTGAGGCACTTCTTTTGGCATGATAATCTTAATAAAGTTTTGTAGTGTCTGATGTTTCATTATATTCATATTATATTTATTAGAATAGAGTAGGGATCATCTCAATAAAGGGTTAGTAGATATAAAGCAGACGGTCTACTACTCTAATGACTGGTAATTGCCTTTTTTTTTTGGTAAAATGTAAAATGTCGAAAGTGTAACCACAAATAGCTGTAAGAAATGCAATTATAACGCAGCACTATTTCAGATTGGACAATGTGTATTATATATACATCTTATAACAGAATTGAAATCAAATCTTATATTACATCTATTTAAAAGAATAAATATGTGTCGTACTAAGTGTTGACAAACACCAAAAACGTTCTTGAATAACAACACTTTAACATGCTCGCTTTATTCAAACGTATCCATGCATTATTCAAGTTGATAAAGCATGCGCTTTGGCTTTCTCATAAACATAAACATGCACACAGGCTCTCTGCAATTTTACAATGCAACAAATCCATTTCACTACTGCATAATGCATCACACAGAGAAAAACAGGCTCTGTGCATTTCTGCAATGCCTCCGCGGCATTACGGGACTAAAGTCGCGCGTCTCCAGGGATTACTTTCATCTCGCTGACATCTTGCAATACATTGCATTTCATGGGATGACTCAAACCAGTGGTAAAGACTTGTAGAGTTGTCATCAGTTGCTGTCATGGCAACTGTCACACTTGAGCAAACTGCCTCGAAGGCACAACAGGTAAAGTGTGGGTTCTCAGCCCGTGCGGGCCGTGCCGGTTCCACACCTCAGTCAGAAGTCCATTACCGCGGACAAGCTCAGTTGAAGCCAATGATCAGTTCATCCTGGAGGGACTCAATCCAATCAAAGGCCGGCAGTACATTACTCAATGTTATCAAACAAAAGAAATCGAACGCTAAATTCTATTTCACGTGTGCAGAAGAAAACATTAGTGAAGGAAGTGGCAATATGTGCGGAGGGGTAATGGAGAAACTTCTGCTGGAATATGTGCAATGTCGCACTCTACGTGCTGGTTTTTAAGTGCAGGTTTTGGGGTATGGCAGTGAATCGTAATAAAGATACAAGACGTGGATACAATGCAGATAAATTCATACCTTTCCTCATTAAAGTACGTAGTTGCTTGCCAAATAAACTATATATAGATTACAGTATGTTCACATTTTAAGTCACTTGCAGAGCCGAAGTGGGACTTATTTTCAGCCCTGTGGCCGGTTGCATAAACATAGCCGTGACATTAAGACTGCGTCTTAAGAATGATTCTGACCAACTAGCAATTGGTTAAGGCTAATCACTCTTATTAGTTGGATTTAAATTAGACAGATCTACCTTTCTATGTAACATACTTTAAACATTTATGATCAGTCTTGAAGAAAAAAATCTTAGTCTTAGTCTTAACTTTAGACTAGTCTTAAAGTTTTATGCAACCGGCCACTAGAGTTTCACGTCATAGACCGGCCCACTTTAGATCATGACTATATGAACTCATTCCCCGCCAGCCATTTGTTGAAAAGTTGCCCGCCAGCATTTTTTTGTGATTTTCACAAAAGTTTCACAAAATGCCCTCTGCTCTCAAACAAACAATAAACAAACAAACAAACTAAATGGGAAAAAAATGTTCCTTCTATCTATACTTTTTCTTTGCTTAAAACTCTTAAATATGGGTATTTTTCTTTAAAAAAGCAGAAAAAATTGCAATTTCGTTAGAGATCATATCCAGAATGATTATCAAAACATAGTTTAAAATTAGTTTATAAGTTTTGGTTTCATTTTTTTTATAAATTAGGTAACTCTGCTTTCTTGTTTATAATTGCAATATTGCAGATAAACATAAAAATTCTTCAGAAACACGTTTTTTTATGCAAATGTTTTCAAGTATGAAGAGGAAACAGATGGGAAAATAAAAATCCTTATCTTAATTTTTTAGTAGCCTACTTAGATCATCTATATTGCCAAATAACTTAAGGTACAGTAGGCCTACCTTGTGTCAAAAAAGAACAAACATATAATGGGCTTTCAACATTTTGTTTTACTTGAGAAAACATCATACTTACTTTTTCTAATAAACTGATGAGTTTTGCATCAAATACATTTTTGTTACTCTTGCAATAGACAATGGATAATGACTATTCATAGACGATTCATTGTTACATTTAGGCCGTTATTAAACAAAAAAGATTTTCCTTTTAGAGGCCGTTCATATCTAGTCGCGCTCAAATTTATTTTAAATCTAGACGCGTGGTAGCCTGGTCCAACCAGACTCTCGTACATTCATTTCATTTGTACAGAGAGTCTGGCCAGGCTCCATTGCAAAGCGTTTCTTCCGTTAAGGAGGGTCCATTGTTGAAGTTTAAAACTATGGGATCTGCCCAGAGTCACTCAGGATCTGCCAAAGCCAATCGCTAACGTGAGGTCGTGACGTATATCATGCACCGAAACCGGACGGAAACAAGAAGTCAGAATAATCAGACAAACAAAACTTAGCAAACCTGGTTCTTGCTCCGGCTTTAACTTCTGTATATTCGGCAGTTTTGCAACAACGGACCGAATAGCTTTTCTCACGTCTTTCTCCGCTGCCATTACTGAACTACAACTCAAACTGACGCACGACCTCAACGTCATCGTTCTTAGCCACCCCCATCTGTCAGGCTAGACGCGTGGCAAGTGCACTCAAATATAGACGCATCTGAAAACTCTTGTTCACAGGCGAGCGCTTTGAAAAGCAGAAGAAAGCGGCGCATCCTGGGTTTTAATGCGTTTCAGGTGTTAACTGACCCTAATTCAAGAATTCTTCCAATAAGTGTTCGGGACTCGGGACACAATCAACTTGGGAATAAAGCGGTGACCACAAAATATATGAGTGGGGCTGCTGCGAGTGCTGGCAGCATAGGGACAGCAACCTTCAACATGGTGGCATGACAACACCGGCCCTCATGCCAAAAAAAAATAACAGACCGGCACACAGGGAACTCTCCGGGTTCCCATAATGGCCAAACCAGGCCTGGTCACTTGTGAAGTTCAATCTGAGTCATGACAGCCTGATTATATGTATAGTCACGGAATATTTTGCTCATTTATCCGTGTCATTGTCATGGTTCTCCGCATTTTTTCAATATATTTTTCTATTTTTAAACCATTGTCGCTTAGGTTTGGGGTTAGAACGACTTTCTGTTACATAAAATGACATCCAAACTCAACTCTAACCCTAACGTCAGGTGACAATCTTTTACAAATCCAGATTTTTTTATAAACCAACAGTTAAAGTGACATCCTAAACCCAAACCCCAAATCTAACTTCAAACCCAAGCGAAAATGGTTTAAAAAACAAAAAAAAACAATTGAGTAACATTTTTTGTGTCATGAAACTGACATGAAAAAAAAGTTTGTGGTACAGACACGGAAAAATGCGGAGATCCGTGACAATGACACGGAAAAATGAGCAAAATATTCTGTGACTATTTACCTTATTCCGCCACGCCCCTTTTTAATTCTTCGCTCTTCCGCATTTTGTCAACCGACTTCCGCTGCTAATATGGCACAGTGCATTCGGTGGATTGTTTGTAGTTCACTATAACCTTAGTAAAATGACAAATATCGCTACTGCTGTAAATGTTTTAAATTAGGAGCACGGTTAAAACTTCATACGACGATTGGATAGTCTTATATTGTCCCATCAATCGTCTCGTGGTTAGACGATATGAAGCGGCCGCGGCAAGTAACCTGGCATATTTAATTACCTCGTCCTGTCAGGAGTTGATGGAGCAGCATTGAAAATTATTAAAAGTATGTCTACCAATATTTACACAGTGATTTCGTCTTTTTTATAGCAAATGTGCACCTTAGCCAGTCCAATAACTATTTCGTTTTTATGTGGTACCATGATAGAATTCATTTGCAAACTTGCCAACACTTATTCCTTCAAATCATGAGACTTAAATCCTTTTAAGTGGAATCTCTAAAGCTCACATATGGTTTAAGAAATTCCTTACAGATAATAACTGATCACACTGTAAAGGTTTATATAACTGCATGGCAGGTTACATCTGATCACATAGTAAATGTTTAATATAACTGCATGACAGGTAACAGCTGATCACATCGTAAAGATTTAATATAAATGCACAACATCTGATCACATTGTAAAGGTTTGATATAATTGCACAACATCTGATCACATTGTAAAGGTTTAATATAAATGCACAACATCTGATCACACTGTAAATGTTTAATATAAATGCATGACAGGTAACAGCTGATCACATTGTAAATATTTAATATAAATGCACAACATCTGATCACACTGTAAATGTTTAATATCACTGCATGACATCTGATCACATATGAAGGTTTAATGTAACTTTACAACAGGTAAAGCAAGACCACCCTGCAATTAATTAAGACACAGCTTTATCGGATTCATCAGGAGCTGATCCCAAGTGTTTATCTGGAAGCTGTTGTATGGAGCGAATTTTGTGCCATAATTATACAAACAAATACAGCATTTTGCAAACAAACTCAATCTGCTTTGCAAAGGGAAAACTCGACTCGCAAACAAACAGAAAACGCTTTGTAAATAATAAAGGCAATTTGAGAGAAAATGCAGAGGTGTTACAAATATGTACTGTGTTTTGTAAATGTGATCATGTTTTTTTCACAAATGTGACCATGATTTTCTCACAAATGTGACCATGATTTTCTCACAAATGTGACCACGATTTTCTCACAAGTGTGACCATGATTTTCTCACAAATGTGACCATGCAATCCAAAACAGCAGATGGCGCTGTTTCAACCTTTTCAGGCATTTTCAACTAGTCTCCCTGAAAAGCCCTGAATTTTAACTTACATATCACCCCTGGCAGTGACAGCAACTGAATAAAGACATATTTAATTTAATGGGCTTCTTTCTTTTAATCTCATTGAATTTATTGAAAGTGTTGATAATAATAAATGTCTGTTAATAGTAAACAAATTCTGTGTGTCAAGACATTGAATTCAACTTGAATTCTATACATTTGCAATTGTCAATCCCTATACCCTGTCTGATTCTCTAGATTCTCTGTCTCTGAAATTCTCTTCTTTTGGTGATAAGACACTCACCATCTGTGGACTGTTTTAAGTGATCCTTAAAGACTTATCCTTTTAAAATAGTTTACTATTGCTGATTGATTATTACTAACTTGTTTACTGTTGTATGTGTATGTTCTTGAGAATCTCTTATATTATGGTGCTTTGAGTTCAAGAAAGTGCATTATAAATAAAATGTATTATATGCCCTGTAGAAAAAGAACAGCTAATACCAGCCTATGCTGGTTGACTGGTTTAAGATGGTGTTCCAGCCTGGTTTTAGCTTAAGCTAGTTTTAGAAGGATTTTTGCTTTTATAGCTGGTCAGGCTGAAAGACCAGCTGATCACACCAGCCAAAACCAGCTTGACTAGGCTGGAAGCTTTGCCAGCTTGGCTAGGGTGAAAGAAGCTGGTTTAAACTGGTCCTCCTAGCCTGACAAGCTAAGACCAACTTTAAAATGATTAACATATTGTAGAAGTTTATCTTGTTCAGAGTGCTCAAATGACTATGATCCTGGTTGTTTGGTTACTGTTGCTTGAACTGGGCACTCTGTCCAGACACCCGATGTTGGGTTTATTGTGTCCCTACCACACTCTTGCTCCAAAGAGTTTTATTTGTTATCCTGCATCTTTTGATAAGCATTGTAAGTTGAATTCAATGTCTTGACACACAGAATTTGTTTACTATTAACAAACATTTATTATTATTAACACTTTCAATAAATTCAATGAGATTAACAGAATGAAGCCCAGCAAATTAAATATGTCTTTATTCAGTTGCTGGCACTGCCAGGGGTGATATGTAAGTTAAAATTCAGGGTCTTTCAGGGAGACTAGTTGAAAATGCCTGAAAAAGTTGAAACAGCGCCATCTGCTGTTTTGAATTGCATGGTCACATTTGTGAGAAAATCATGGTCACATTTGTGAGAAAATCATGGTCACATTTGTGAGAAAATCATGGTCACATTTGTGAGAAAATCATGGTCACATTTACAAAACACAGTACATATTTGTAACACCTCTGCATTTTCTCTCAAATTGCCTTTATTATTTGCAAAGCGTTTTCTGTTTGTTTGCGAGTCGAATTTTCCCTTTGCAAAGCAGATTGAGTTTGTTTGCAAAATGCTGTATTTGTTTGTATAATTATGGCACAAAATTCGCTCCATACTGTTGTTGTATGTACTGGTGATGTGCATGCTTAGCAACTGTGTAATGGATGCAATATCAACCCTGTGTAAAGCTGACAAAGATGGTTGTTTCTCAGCAGAGATATGTACATTTGTGCCAGCTCAACACATTGAAGCTGTTTCTCGGACAGGGTTTACAGGACTAGGCTTCAATTATATTAGGACATTTTAGTTTTTACAAACAAATCCTACAAAAAAACAAGACTGGTGCACATCTTGTGACAAAACAATGGCACTCATATATGTTGAGGTATGTCAGTAAAAGGTGTTTTTAAATTAATGTAGCTCAAATATGCATTTTAGCCTGGGACCAGGATAAGCCCTGTCCGGGAAACCGCACCATTGTTTTCCCATATCAGATGTATGTTGCTTCAGGTTGAGTTGTGATTTTAAAGTGTAGGTGTGTTCAGAGACGGATTGATCCTCCCATTGTGTTTCTGCATCACAGTTTAGGAACATGTTGATTGTATCATCCTCACAGTTGTCCACTGCATCACTACACATCAATGCATCTGTGAAAACAATATAACCATAAACAGTTTTATGTTAGTATTTAAAATAAACTTGCATCATGAGAATTAATATATAAATGGCACCCATACTTAAACAGAACAGTGTGTAAGAGAGAGATGCATTAAAAAGAGACAGAAACATTATACACACAACCTTTAACTTCAGTGTTAAATAATACGTTGTTTAATATGTCATTATCAATATCTGAATGAGAAATGAACTGACATTCTAGCATCTGAAATCTCAGTAACTTGTAGGAATCACGTGGGCTACTGTAAGAATGCAATGTACTATAATATCTCGTTGTACTATCGTAAATATAAAAATATAGGTGGACAATTAAAACCATTCAAATAGTTGCATTTTATAAACTAACATTACTGATCTTAAGTGTATTTGTAGAACGGACATCACAAATCTAACTTTAGGCGAACGAGCACAAAGCTAAGATAGCTTACCTGAAACTGGCCACCTTTTCAACACCAGGCGTGGTTTAAAGTTACCAGAACATCGTAGTCGAACCATTACTTGGGATAAGGGTGTTCCTCAGTTGGCTTAAAATTGGTAAGAAAGAAACATAAAGGCGCTCGAGTGAGCTTTTTAAGCTTAACACGTCGGCTTCAGTCACTGCCTCAGCTGCTCATCGTCTATGCGGCCGGAAGAACGTTGACAAAATGAGCGAAATGGCGCCGCCCTTGTTGTCGTGAAAAATAAGGTGAATACCATGGAAATTTGTGAGATCAGGTTGGTTACAGTGATATGGCCATGCATGCAGTATCAGCAAGGGTTTAGACTTCTTACACTCTGAGGCTATTTTGGGGATTTCCGCCTGGATTTGGCCTACCCAATTTCAAAAGCTTCCCATACCCACATGCAGTGGTGCACATACAAAAGTTTGGTATCATTTTACAGGAAACCCTTTGAAATTACATAAAACACTGTTAAAAGTGGTCAACATGGTTGTATGTGTTGTCAGTCCTCTAATAAACACAAAAATAATTAGGCGCTTTTTGATGTTTTTTTTCTAAAGTCTGTATTTAAAAGTGTATAACTCTGGCCCTGAGTGGTAACGAAACCTACAGACAGTTTTGTTTGATTCCAGCAATTGCCAGCTTACAGAGGAAAAAGGAATTTTTTCTCTATCATAATAAATGCAAAAGTTATTTTACTCCAACTGAAGGGAGGAATAATACCCTTTTTGTATTAAATTTCTGCCTAAAAATCTTTGAAGTGCTCCCATAACCACATACAGTGGAATAAATGCAATATCTTTATATAATTTTAAAGAAAACCCTTTGAAGTTACATAAAAAGCTGCTGTTTGTGACAAGTATTGTTATTTATGTTGTTTTTCATATGATGAAACACCAAATTTTCTTTTTTTATGTTGTAAATACTGTCTTTGATAGTGTATAACTCTGGTTCTGGGTGCTCTAGCAGACTGCAGACAGTTCTGGTTGTTACCAGCAGCAGACAGTAAACACCCAAAAAAAGAATGAACTCTTTAGCATGTCGCATTCAAAAGTTATTCTTATTTTACTAAAGGGTGCGAAAATAAATTTTTCATATAAATATTAATTTTTTGTTTTGCACATATAATAAATAGCAAGGGATTATTAATGAACACAACCAAAGAAAATGCTGTGAATGGACTCATTTTTTAGAGTAGGACCTAAAATAAAAGATGATGTATCATTTGTGGCTATCTGTGCTATCTGAGGCAGTTCACACTCAAGTTTCACATATGTTTACAAAAGACCATATTTTACCTCATTATTCATTCGACGATTGTTGAATATGTGATAATAATAGAACAAAAATAACGATGTAGCCTTATTCCTGAGAATGAGAGCTTTCATTTGATATAAGACTTGCCTATGTTGGTCATACTTGAAAAATATGAAATACGTGAATATTAAAATCATATAAAAAATTGTGGGGGGGTGATAGTGTAAATTAAGTGTTAATAACTTTCTTACAGTAAAAGATATCTCAAAGTGATGCATATCTGCAGAAAGTAGAGACTCTAAGCTTTCAAACAGTATCTCATATGTGGTACTGGGTCCATGATAGACCATTACAAATTACAGGAATATTTTATATTAAGTCAAAATAAGATAATTCTGGACCCGGTACAGGGTCCCAGAGTTAAAGAAGTTAATGTACACCACAGTTATTAGATATAATCCAATACGGCACATTTGGGAGACATGGAATGACAAATCCGCGGTACATGCAAGATGCTGTCATGCCAACATGTCCCAGAATCTCTAAGGAACATTTCAGGCACCTTGTTAAATCCGTGGCACAGAGATTTACGGCTTTTGGGGATGAAGAGTCATCCAATACGGCATTAGACAGATGTAGCCAATAAAAGTGGTCAAGGGGTTCACATATACCGTAATGTCATCCGATGGGAACGCTATTGACTAAAGCAGCATTTTACTGCGGTCGTTGCTTCGTCCAACCTTCCGCAGGTAGCGGGCAAGCTCTGGGGTATAAACATTGTTTAGGGTGCACTGAGCTATCTCATGGTATTTTCTTCGAGTTTATCGACAAGGCAATTTGTGCATGACATCAGGAACGGGCAACAATGGGCATTCGTTTTAGAGCCGGGAAAGAACCTCCATCCCTTATCAGCGTTACGTGCGAGGCCACAAAGAAACAGAGGCAAATTCACAACAGGCATCAAGCGGCTCAAGAGATATTTACGATTGTGCCAATGCTCCATGAATAGAAAGTCTTTTTGGGGGGGATCGGGGCTGAGTGGGAAATGAACTGAAGTGTAAATCACTGGAGTGGACAATCCCACAGCCATTGGCAGAGCAACAGACGCAGTGTTTCATTCTGGCTAATGTCGCTGTTTAGTAATGTGGCCCAGGTGCTACAAACGACAGAGCATGCTGAGATTTATGCACCATTTTCTAGATCGCCTCGTTGACCTGCTTTAGCTCTTTGCTCGGTGCGTGTTCCCCAGCGTATTCACTTCTGTTAGGGCTGCATGAATGTATCAAAAATCATTACTGACATTGATTCAGTTATATTTTATTTCTTCTGTTCATGGTTTTGTGATTTACATTTCCATCATGATGACATGAAGCTGTTCACGCAACAGAAGATGTTTAACCAACATATGTTTTCTTAGCATATGTTGTTGGTTCGGGGCCAGAGTCCGGACTCGCGTCATCGCTCCTGTTATAAACAACTTAGTAGTCTAGATTGTAGAATAAATCATCTGCAGTAAAAATAAATACATTGTGAAGTTTTGGTTCCTTGCCGCTGTCACTGTGTTTACTGGGAGAACGATGATGTTAGCTACGCTTGCTATTAGCATTTGCTTTTTCAACAACATGGTGCTGGATGTGAAAATGATTGGACTGAGCAAAAAACAAAGTGTCAACAGTATGACAGGTAGTTTTGTTATATTACAGTAACTATTTAGGACATTGAGAAGACCTGAAGAACTCAACAAAATCGATGCACAGTTGCCAAGTACTTGAGTGGTTTGTGAGTGCATGTTATGCAAAAACGCCGCTGCAATTTGGCAGCTGTTGTAGATGGGGGTGCTGGGGACAGAATCTGTTTTCGTTCTCTGAGGTTTTGTTTTCTTGATTGAGCGCTTGCTAAAAGTACTCCACGAGCCAAAAATATCTCATACAAATTTAACTGCCACCACACGAGCTGAAGAATGAAAAAAAAGATTGAACAAATCAAACAGGAGAGTCTATGGCTCTACTCAAATAAACTTGACTAATTCAAGCAGGAGTCTCACTAACAATCCTTATTAAGGAAAATGATAATCTAACAGGTTTCAGGTAAATAAAATGTCTGAGATAGTTAATATGTTAAATCTTTATTTGTAATGTTTTGTTTAACTCTTTCCCCGTCCGCGGTTTTTTTTAGTTGCCAGTTCCTCCTATATTCATTTGTTCTCTTTTCTTACCTCTCAAATATGGGTAGGTTTCTTAAAAAATACAAAATTTTGAGCAAAAAATCTGAGATAATTGCATTTTTGTAAAGGTTAGATTTTATACAGATTAGATTCAGAGCGATAAATCAAAACATAAGTTGGGTAAGAGTGCCACCTAGTGGAAAATAGATTACCATAAAAATGTATTAGGGAAGCGTCATTGGCAGGAAAGCTATTTCTCTTAATTGACGAGATACTTCGTCAATGGCAAGAAAAGAGTTAAAGCATATGTATAGAGTATTCAGTAACATAATATTATTTTTCTTATTTTGTACATTTTTGGAAACTGTTTCGATAAAGCAATAAACCCCAAGAAGCAGTGGGTTACCAGTGCATTTTATAACAGCTAAGGGGCGATGTTAGGCACGACATGAAGCAGAGTGCCTAAAACCCCCTTAAATGTTATAAAATGCTCTGTAACCCCACTGCTTCACGGGGGTTATTGCTTTTATAAAACGGTTACATCATATGCATAACGTTAGCGGTATTTTATAAAATAAAACACAAATAAGTTGTCATTATAGTAGTACAAATATTAGTCTTCCGCCAAACAAAGTAGTTCCTCAGAATCAAGTGCGACTGAAACAGAGCGCAGTTCACAACCAACACAGACACAGCAAAGACACAATGAAAATATGATTTAAGACTGTGGTGTTTATTTTATAAATCACCATTTATCTAATTTATACATTAACATTTATATCGTGCAACTGTTGAAGTGATGATCAAATATGCTTGAAAGCATGCTTAACTCTTTCCCGGGCAGTGTTTTTTTAGCTGCCACCCAGTTTTAGTTTAATGCCTTACAGAAAAATTATCTTCTATAAATAAACATAAAATATCAAATGAACAGACCATCCGCTTTCAAAAAAAAAAAAAAAAAAAAAAAAAAACGAGTTTCATCCTACCTTAATTTGTTCTCTTATCACCTCTCAGATTTTTTGCTAAAAGCGGAGATAATTCCATTTTTGTGAAGAACTTTTGTAAGAGATCAGATTCAGAGCCTGATGAAAACACGCAGTTTTTAGTGTTGAGTGAATGCGTCAGTGTTTAAGTTGGGTAAGATCGCCACCCAGTGGATAGCGGAAATATGAATTTGAGGTAGAAACTCCTCAGGGAGCGTTTTCTCTATTGATAAGCTGACTCAACAATATTTATTGACATGTATCTGGATATCACCATAGTTGTGCAAATGTATACAAATAAAAAAATTAATAAAGACTGGTATTTATTTTCATAAATCAGTACGCATCAACGCAGTGATACTTCTGTAATGCGGTCTGAACCGTGTGGTTACCGGGGTATTTTATCACGGCTTAGAACGCATTGCAACCAATCAGAATGAAGAACCAGAACTGCCCGTTTTATAATAAACATTTTGATTTACAGACTGTCAAGTGCTGCAACCATCAGGTAAAACATATTAAAATACCCTGCATCCTGAATATATACATATATTAATTATAACAATATTTATTTCTGTTTGTTGCACTTAACATCTATGAATTTATTTACTGCAACTGCTCCATTAGTCACCATTTTCATTCTTTCTCTGTTCACCTACAGTACCACCAAACCACACGCAAAGGATTGTGGGATATTGCTGGCAGAGAAAGAACTATGCAACCTTTAAAAAAACAGATGAATGCAGTTTGGTAGACAGGATGATACAAACAGCACAGGATGTCTTATTTGTCTTTGTCTTCCCACAGCACCTCTACAGTATATACTATCTTAGCTTTCAGACAGATTTGCCAGAAACCCCCAAGTCACTTTGAAATTTTTATAGAAACTGGGACAGTAAAACAGAGACTTAATTTATGCAAGAGTTCATTAGTTTAAGTATTACTGCTAACGGCCGGAGAAAGGCTACCCCAGTCGGGGGGTGAACCTGAACGCTCGGGTCAGCGCTACACAGCTACCGTCATTGTCATTTCCTCTGTCTGAAACAATGCAGCATAATCAGCCCGCCGAGACTCAATGGGAACAGCAGAGGTGAGACATGCTCTTTTGTGCCCAACTGAGTGTGTGCGGCTCTCAGACAGATAAGATATTCATGGTCTGTAAAACAGCTCAAGCAAAGTTCAATTAGATTGTAATTAGACAGTCAATTAGGCTTTTGGAAATGACAGTGAAATAATATTGCCATAAATGGATTTGCTAAATGAACTGACCGCAGACCAGAAAAAAAACTGCATTGTGTGATATGATGCCCTTCACCTACCAACATTTCAAGCTGGTAAGAAAACTGAGGTCATTTATCAGGTCAAATGAACTTTATTACAATGCACTCAGCTTTACCCAGAATTCAGCTTTCAATTATACTAAAATAGACCAGAGGCCCTTCGGATGTACAGTAATAGCCCATCATCATGACGTATTGTAGTGTTTAACAGACAAGCACGCAGTTTACAGTTATCTACATACTATTTAAGTAATAAAAGAGCAGCCTGACCTCATATGCATCCTCTCCCTGCATGTGCAATGATTTTTGAGAAATATCTGAGTAAACCAAATTAAAAAGGCTCTTGCCATTTTTTAATCAGAAAGACCTACTAGGTCAACCAGTTCCCATATTTATATTTAAGACCAGCAACAGGTAAGTGGCAGACAAGACAACAATTTCCATTTTTTGTATTTTAAATAAGAGGTCTTCACGAGTCCACTTAGGGCGTTTTCACATTAGCACTTTTGGTGCGCCTCCGGGTTCGATTGACATCAGAGTTCGGTACATTTGGATGATGTGAACGCTGTCTTCCGAACTCGGGTGCGCACCCGCGAAACGTACTCGAGTCCGCTTAAAAAGGGTGGTCTGGGGTCCGGTTCATGTGAACTCCAGATCGGTTCGCTGCTAATGTGAGCGCAATCGTACCAAATCGCGGAAGTGAACCGCTGTTAATTACGTATTATATGGAATGTCCCACCAAAACAGACGTGTGTGTTTGTGTGCGTACACTTACATTGACAACAAAATGCATAGAATGCTTGCTTGACTTTTGTTCTTATTTTTTTAAACCTTTGGTTTTGTTTTCAAACAAATAATACAGAAACGCACTTGCGTCTATCTGCCCCAAAGATACTAAAGTCGTTTCGATGACAACGGTCTGTCCGCCGACGTCAATTTTTGCGGAGGCATTCAGAAATCATCTCTCTGCTTGGAGTTAGTCAATCACGCTTGTCGTCTTCTCGTTTACAGCGGTTCCCAGGTCAAAAAGACGTAGTATTTAATGTATTAAAAATATACTTAAAATACAAATAGTATGTTTATAATACATTTGTATTTCCAACATACTTATTTGAAGTGTATTAAAAATACGTTAAATTGCATTTAAACATATTTTTTAAAAGTATACTAGAAGTACACTGGTAATAAATATATACTTAAGTACATTTTTAAGAAATATGCTAAACTTAAGAATATTTTTAATGTATTTATATTAAGTGTACTAGAAGTACATTGGTAATAAATATATACTTAATTACATTTTAAAGAAATATGCTAAACTTAAGAATATTTTTAATGTATTTGTATTAAGTGTACTAGAAGTACATTGGTAATAAATATATGCTTTATTACATTTTTAAGAAATATGCTAAACTTAAGAATATTTTTAATGTATTTATATTAAGTGTACTAAAAGTATGCTGGTAATAAATATATGCATAATTACATTTTTAAGAAATATGCTTAACATAAATGTACTTCTAGTGAAGTTTTAGTATATTTGGATAAAACATATTTTTTTCAAAACATGATTCATTAATTGTAATAAGCTAACATTGAACTTTCCTCAATCATTTCAACATTATATCATTCCGATTGCATAACAAACTATTTTTTCAAAGATTTGCTTAAAATCTTACGTTTGCTAGTGTTTATGTTCAAACAACACACGTGACACACGTGACTAAACCTGATTGGTTGTTGTCATAGTAACACGTCACGGTGCTATTTGAAAGCTGTAGTTGTTCAGTGAGTTCAGTTCACGAGGTGCATGTGGTTGCTTGCGTTAAACGTATAAACTGTTAAATTAGATGGCGACTCTGCATTAAACGTATTTATTTAATTAATCGGCGATCATATTTCACCAGAGGACTAAGATAAAACAACTCGATTTAAAATGTGAGCAGTTTTAGTGGATCTGACGTCGAGGGAAAAAGTATTTCGCTTTTTGTTTGGAGATGAACGAGACAACACGAGGGTAAGTGATGACAGATTTTCGCATTTCTTTATTAAGTTAACTATTAAATAAGTAAAACATTACATTACATTTAACCCAGCTTCTTTATGTAACGTTATGTCTGTGTTGCGTGTGGTAATTTGAACATCTTTATTTTCTGACTAACGTTAGGCATTTCTCTTAAGCATTTCAGAAATCATTAAAACCTTTCTTTTCTTTTTTTAGCACAGCGACCTAAATATGACCAACCAGATCCCAAGTAGACAGGAACAAATGAAGATATAGCGCATAGACTTATTCTTGGTGGTAAGTTTGTTGTTGCTATTTGATTTCACGTTTAAGTTTTTCTAATGTTTCTCTTGCAACGCTAACGTTAGTTTAAAATGAATGTTTGAGCTGTCTTACCTGAAAATACCATGATATGACCATATGGTTATTATAACTCCAGTAATGTTCAATGGCTAATGTTTATATCAGTTCAATCTTGACAACCTTATTGTCTTTTTGTTTATTTTTAAATGTATTTCTAATTACATATGGACATAAAAATGACATTGTAAGAAGGGATACTTTTATGAGAGATTGTAAAACTGCCTAGGCTGGGTTTGATTATATTATATTGTCTTAAATATATTGTACTCGGGGTAAATAATTCTTAAAATGAAAACAAATCATTAATCATCATTTACCTGCCTGTTGTTTTTCAGATCAACTGCTATTGACATTTTTGAATTGGGACAATTGTGGAGTGATTCGGAAGAAAAACGTTTGCAACACATCCATTCCAGGTGGCTAATTTCTGTCCTTTTGAATTATTCTTGTAAAAAACGTTTGTTTTTATTGTAAAGCTGTAAGGGACTTGGCCTAGTCATCCTTGCATATACCATTTGGCAAGGCTCCAGACTAACTTTTTTTACTAGGAGCACAGTGGCCCCCAACTGAAAATTTTAGGGGCGCAACCAGAAAATTAAGGGGCACACACGGTAAAACAACATGCTAACCAAATATTCACATGTCTACTAATTTATACTGTATTACTAATAAATACTTTAATTATAGATTCAGAAAGTACAATGTACTTTTTCAAATTCAGTGTCATATCACAAAATAAAGGTCAAATTTGCTGGTCGCACATGTGCGACCGGATGTAAAATTCAGTGGCACACTCTCAAATTTTGGTGGCCACCATTTGATAGCAGTCTGGAGCCCTGTTTGGCATCATTTCTGATTTCCTTAAATCTCCTTAAACAGAGGTGAAGCTTAAGTTTGCAAGACCACAATAGACAAACAATGGAAAATGATCTAGGTTCAAATAAAACACAATTATCAATGTAAAACATGTCCTGTAATACACACAGGTTGCTTTATTTCATGAGCCTGTTCTAATCCTATCTTCATTCCCACTTTTAGACTGCTCTGACAGATAAAACTGACACACTTGATGAGGACACAGTCAAAGCTTTAAAAGGTAAACTGAGAAGTTAACAAAACTTCCATACATGCATATCTATGCCAATTATTCATTCATTATTGGTTAATTGGTATATTCTGTTTCCTTTTCACAGACCGTGTGATAAAGCAGTCTTCAATTACTACGGTGTCTGAATTGCAAGAAGAAATGACCCTCCACTTAAACATGTGACATCTAAACTGTTTTGTGTTTTAGTTCAGCTTTTTATAGGTTTATCTTAAGTTGGTTAAAGGCGGAGTGCACTATTTTTGAAAGCCAATGTTAACATTTGAAATTACCTAAACAAACATGCCTCTACCCCAATAGAATCGGGACCTTCTTTTGATAGAGCCACCACACACATACGCAACCCCGGCAAGGATGTCGGTTAGTAGACACACCCCTTACTGCTGGTTGGCTACAAGTGTGTTTTGGTAGTCGGCCCAATTTCCTTTTCCAAAGCGTTTTTCAAACATTGTGCACTCAGTCTTTAAATTGCACTTAAAACATTTTTTTTCAGTAACTTTTTATGCAGAGAATTACATTATGATTATTATATAATCATTGCTTATGAATATTTAGTGATTGCATATTCATAGTGTACTTTTCATTAATACATTTAATGTTAATGTTGTACAATTTGATAAAAGTAGCTCTGTAATTGCATTTCTCTGATATTTGTTTTATATTGTTTCTCTTTGGTCAAGAGATTATGTATGTCTCTGTGCTTGATTAATTTAATTTAGGTATTTTTGTAATGTACACAACACAATATGAAGTATATTAAATTGTTCTGTATTCAAAATCTGTGTATGTGTCTTAATATTTAATGATTTTAATATAACATTTTAAATATTAAAAACAGCTTTATAATAAAATAGTAGTATAATGCTAATACATTTCTATTAATGTAATGCTAGTATATTTCTAATATGCTGAAGTACTATTAAAGTGTTCTTAAAGCACAGTTAAATTAAGCTTTAAATGTATTCTAACTGTATTTTTAAGTGTATGAGAAGTGCATTTCAAATGAATTTTAAAGAAGTACACTTAAATTGCACTAAATATATTTGAAGTTGTTCCAATTTAACACAATTTCAATATATTAAATATAATGCAAATAGATTAAAATTGACTTTAAATATATATTGAAATGCATTTAATATATTTGAAGTGGGTTCAATATAATACATTTAATATGCATTTAGTATAGTAGCTTTTAAATATATTAAGTATGTCCCAAAAAATACTATTTAAATATATTTCTTTTTCACCTGGGTTGCCAAGCAACATGAGAACGCGCCGGCTGCAGCTTGATGATGCAAGCGTACCGCGGTTCGGATGCAAAAATAATATGTGAACACAGTCCATGGGGGGCATGGGGAGCAATCGAACTCGGGTTCGGACCAGGCAATCACACCAAATGTGAAACCGTCCTTAGATCTGAAAACCCGAGGTCCGACTCGAAACCCAAGTGGGTTTGGGTCTAAAAGTTTCACATGTGACTCGAACACGGGTCAGGTAATAATAATAGTGGCATCGGGTCTAAATGTGAATGTGCCGAACGGACCCGAGACAACCAGAACTATCTCACGTGTGTGCATCGAGTCTTTTCCAACCCCTCCTCTGAGTGCTTGCGACATTGTGTGGCTGGCAGTAGGTTAATTTTCATTGAGACACACCTGTCAATCATATATATATATATATATATATATATATATATATATATATATATATATATATATATATATATATATATATATATATATATATATATATCAGTTGTGGTAGCAGCTTGGTAGAGACAGATGTTCTGCACCAGAGAGCTTTGTGTCAAAGAAAAGCCCTTACAGTTGTGTCAACACGAGGTGTGTGCTTTTAAAACAGCTATCATTAGCAGCTCCTCATGGGGTGAGGGGAGTAAATATGCCGTCCTGCGGGAGTCAGCCTTGACATGGTCAGAGTCAAGCGAACGTCGATCTTTGGAGGAAGAAACACATACGCTTATCTGCCTGTACACCATTAGCCTGCGTCTAGCTGATGGGACTATACATCCTGGCTGCTGAAGACAGAGCACCATTGTGCTGCTCTCACAAGTGTGTTGTCAAGGTGCATTAGAGCGCTGACATCTGCATCAGACCTCTATTTCCACACCGTCTGACCCTACTGGCCTGCACGGCTAAAGAATATGGAATTGAACAGTGGCGGTTGGTCAATAGAGGGCGCTGGGGCGCCGCCCCCGTAAAGTTGGCCATAGAAGAAAGCTACTTTAACATGTTACCAAAAAGTTAAATATATAGTGCAAATTAATAAAAATTTTAATAATTTAGTACTATTTCACTGTAAGTCACGTTATCATTTACAATAACATGACTAACTATTTATTAATAAATAAACACATTTTAATTTCAATGCTCGTCTTGTAAGTTCATGATTAGAAATGAACATGTGAACAAAAACAATTATTATCATTAAAACATGAAATGACGGATAATAATTGACTATGATGGAATCTATTCAACGCTGTTCGTAAAAAAATGATAGAGATTAAAAAAAGTCGGACGCAACATCTGGTGTGTGTGTGTGTGTGTGTGTACAGTATGTGTGTGAATGATATCCTTGATTAGTTCATTACTGATAACGAACCCACATTTTACTTGAATTCACAGATTCATAGTATATTTATTTCACACATAAATAGTTTTAAACAGTAACAGTTTCAACATTTTAGCTAAGCAGTAATGATATTCATCACCTGATAAATGGCTATTTACAGTCCTGCGTTACTACAGTAAAAGTTTGATTTTGAATTTGTTTGCCCCCCCCCCCCCCAATTTTTTAGCACCAGCCGCCACTGGATTTGAAAGAAAGATGAAAAGCAGCACTGCCAAAATAAGAAGTCGTCCATCTGCATCTGATTGCATTTGTTTTCTCTATTCAAAAAATGCACTGCCAAAATCATTATACTACAAGCATACTATCAACATGATTATGAAACCCATTAACTGTGAATATTCTAATGTAATTTGACTGATAAGAATGCATGTTTAGACAAATAACGTGATTGTATTGCAATATTGTGTGATGTTTTTGACTCACGAGTAAATATGAATCATGTCTTGGCAGGAAGTCTCCAACTTTTGGCTAATAAGCAACTTATATATACTGAATTAAGTTTATTTTGCTTACCTTATTGGCAAATTTAGTTAGATTTAAGCTTAACAAAAGAATTTTCCAAAGGGATATAAAAGAATGTAATATTAGGCAGGTGTGTCTCGCTTTAAAGGAATATGTTACATTGTTTTGTGATATCTACATAGAATGTTTGTGGCTTTATTAAGTGCAAAATTATACAAAGTCAGTTTTACATGTCCATTTACAACCCTAGGATTTGTCCCCAAAATGAAATGGTCTATTATTACCTTTTGAAATTTGAAATGGTCATAAATAATAATGTTGAGCTCTGATCTGATCTGATCTGATCCTTTCAGTAGCTCTGTGTGTGTGTAAACCGACCTTATGTTTGACTCTGTATCAGAAGAAGACACAGATTTTGTGGAATAATCAATTGTTTGGAGATTGTTAATGGAGATTTTGGGCTCTATTTTACACCCGGCGCAAGTGTCTTTTGCTAGTTTTAACCCGACGCAATGATAATTTTCACGTTTAGCGCATGTTGTTTAAATAGCAAATGTATTTGCGCCCCCTTTTGCGCCCATGGGCGTTCTGGTCTGAAAACGAGGTGTGTTCAGGCGCATTGATGGCGCGTTGCTATTTTGGGGCAACTAAAATAGACTACGCCATTGACCAACAAAAACCTGCTCTAAAGTCTAAAGTCAAATGGCGCAATATGTTTTTTGTTATTTAAAGAGCGCATTAGTAATATGCGCCTATAAATGGGATGAAAACTCGGGTTTACATGGATGCGCAGCAGCACAAAAACGCTTTTAAATATGAAAGATTAAAGGATTCAAATGTAAAAAATTATTATTGAGTCTCTTGGACATAAATGAGGATCGATTATAAGTCTTTACAAGGCGTAAAGAGCTGCTTCACCTGTAAGTAATTAAATGCTTTGCTTTAAACAAATGCATCTGTTTTTAAATGTTTTTTAAATGCTACCACACAGATTTACTGTACATGATGACTCTGTACCTGTGGATATGGTGAGATGAGAAACAATTTTAAGTAATGCTTTAAAAAAAAAAACATGGCGCTGTCCGAGGGCTGAAAAGACTTTTCGCACGTTTGTAAATTCTTTATCTCTTGCTTGTATTTTTAGAGTACAAACCTTTTCTTACATATTTGCAAAGTATTTTATGTGATTACAATGATTATATAGGATATAAATACATTTACAGCAATTAAAAGCCTGCTATTTGTACTTCTATGACTGAAAGAAAAAAGCTTTTAAAGGTTTTAATCCAAAAATAACCATTTCAATAAAAATGAAAACAACATTTTTTTTTACATTATTCTCAAATTGGTGATCTTCTTCCTCTGCTTAGTTTTTCAGTTCACAAAGTCCGTCATCTAAATAGGGATTAGACATAGCGCCAGCGCAACTGGCTTTTAAAGGGGATGAGAGCTGAGACTCTCATTTTTTGTTTATTGCACGTTACGCCCAAAACACACCCATTACTCATTATGAGAATATGAACAACCTTTTTCGACCGTGCGCTCGGCGCACAAACCATTTTACCCAGTTGTTAAATTAGCAGAAGTGGAATCGGACACGCCCATTTAGACCATGCGCCATGTGCTTTAGACAATGTGCTTAGATTGTTAAAATAGGGCCCATAGTGTTTGGTAAGTTTGTTCCGAAACGTTTTGGAGATTTAAATCTGATCGCTCACACCACTTCAGGAGGTGGTCTGGGACGCATTTTAGATGAAACTGGTCAAGTGTAAATATATCTGGTTGATTAAACCACATATGTCAGCGCATAACTCCTCCCAAATTTATACAGATGCGCGTCTCTGTCAAATTTATTACATGTCATATTTCTTAACGAATCCAATACTTCTTTAATGTTACTCCGGTCGGTGGCAAAACGGAACTTTACCGATAATAAATATGATCATGGATTTCTTTTCAAGCTCTTTTGCTCCTTTGACAAACTGCTCTAAAATGTTCTGTGCACTAGCGCTGCGCTGCGGAAAGCCCTTATATGGAGCTGTTATGGGCGTGTTTTATGCAAATTACCAACCTTGTGCATGCGGCTGCTCATGTTTCACTCAAAATTCACTAACGTAAGAACAAGTGTAAGAACAAACTCATGTGCGTACAAACGTGTTGTGAATTAGGCGAAAAGTCTTATGAAAAGTTCAAGTGTACGTAGAAATACGAAAAACTTACACGATTATAAGTGAATGAGACCCATTGATCCATGGGTTAAGTGCAAGATGTAAACAAGTTTTATTATGAAGAAACCACGTTAATCAAAAAGACAGAATTAAATGCAGAGATCTGGAGAGATAAAGATCTTATTCATTGATCTCATTAACTGATCAAATTTCTGTATAAAGCAGCTCCTTCTGTAGTGATGCCAAGCTCAACAGACACATATTTACTTTTCTTAAACAAAGCTTTTGAGGAAGAGATTAAGAAAGACCTCTGGGATGTCTACTGTTTATTCTGACTGGGAATAGTGGACAAGCTCATCAAACGGCCCTGCATCAATCGGAAAGAGAAAAACACTCTTTGGTTGTTGCCAAGAGATACACTTCATATGCATATCATGTTTTGGCTTGGACACATGAAAACGCTCATTATGCCATTATCTCTTATGATTTCTATTGTGAAACAGATCAAACTAATTTTGACTCTTCTGACTGAATGAGCTTTATTTAAATCTGTTACAAAACGCCAACAAATATACAATTTTCTAACAATGTGCCAAAGTGTTGTACCAACACTCAACAATTACTCACAATTAATGACCTGTATTACTTCTTTACTGCAATTAAATGCAAGTAGTTAAGCCACATTGGTGTATTTGTTCAAATACCCTGAAAAGCATTAGGTCACTTAAAGCTGTCCGATACAGTTATTAAAAACATGAAATTGCTAGACAAGTCTTACTTACTGGGGTTTTATTTTTGTTGTAGAGTTTAAGACTATATTTCTTTTTTGTAATATTGAAACAGGAAATTAAGTCCCACAAAGGGGTATTTTTTGGAAAAGGTAAAAGCCTTTAATTTATGTAAAATATTGATTTGCTAATATTAGTCAGAGACAGGTGGTATAAGAGACAATGTATTCTCACTGTAAAATGCATTTTATGTTTTACAAAAAAGTAGCATACACCGTAAAAAAAAATCAGCATTTTTGTGAAATCAACATATATTTTAATGTTATTTAAACTTTTAATTATTTCAACTTATTTTTATAAGTTATGTCAACTTTTTAAGTTAAAACTTAAAATATTAGATTGAATCGACTTGCAAAACCAAAATGTTTCAACTTTATGCTGCACTTTTTTTACAGTGTATGTAAAACAGTGTATCACAAATATTTTTGTTCCGTTTTGCCATAAAAAAACACAAATCTTGATTTTGTGTATATCTCAAAATCTGTACATTTTTTAACACATTATGTGGCTGGGAGCTTTATAAATAAGAACAGAATTGGCGGAAAAAAAATTACATATTTTTTCGCCATATATTAGACTACAAATAAATTGGTGAAGTCCAGGCCTTTTAATTTCAAGCAAAGAGCTCAGGTCATGTAATAAGTTACACAAGAACATCACACGGTTGAAATGTGCATCTTAATCTCAGAAAAATAGTTTCATGCAAATAGCTTCAACTGTGTATTTCTTCATGGTGTCCTGTAGGGGACTCCAGGCTTCACACATTAATGAAATGTCCCTGTGCTGGTAAACACACTGCTCACTATATCTCTGCTCCTGCTGTAGTTGGTTCATGCCATTAAACAGACATTGCACAAATTGCATCATAAAAAAAGCATTTCACACATTTCCATCAACAAAGGCACGAGATTATCAAAGGATCAACAGATGAGCTGGCAAAACCGCAGGTAACTACAGTCGGGTGGTGAAACACTATGATGAAAAAATGAAGCAAAATGTATTTGTATGGAAATGTGTGCTGTCCTACAACAAAGATCTGATTATTTTCATGCATCTCACACTTTTCGAGATCTGCACAAATCCCTTTTGACGTTTTTCCTCTGCCTTTTCCCATCATGCAATCCTCCCCTCCGCCTGTGGCCCAGAGATGTGCGAAGTGTCATCTCATCACACGCACGTCTGACTCAACCGCCCGACCGCTTGTTTGGAGCTCATTGATCCTTCCAGGAAGTCCATCCAACTTTTTGCTTGATACAGAGCATTTGCATGCGAATGAAGAGGCTTGATATGTGTGAAAGCGGCCATTCATAAGAACACATTCAGAAGGGGGCACTGCCGGCTCGCCCGCTACACTTAGGTTGCCATTTTTACTATGGAGTGGAAAGCAATGGCTGCTAAAAGCTTCAGATTTGACTCTGAACTGCCAGAAATAGTCCAAAATTGACAAAGACAATGATTTTCCTTTTCTACATTAGCTTCCTGAAAATCCTGAGCGTTTTTTTTTTCTTCCTGTAAATGTGTTGACTAGTCTTTGGGGTTTTGGGTAATTTTGGAGAATGTCAAGAATTGATGGTACTGCTTGACAGGACAATGAGACGAATACTGTACACAACTGCAACGTATTTGCAAATGCAGTTAAAAACAAGTACCAATTCCAATGAAAATACTGTATTAGTATGTTTGAATATGTATATGGGTGATTTTTGTGAAATTAGACTTATGAGGTGTCATGAAACATTTGATAAAAAAGTTAATGCTATCAAAATAAGAAGCATACAGTTACAAACATCTCTTCATGTATTATTTTGCACATGATTTCAAATGAATTCATACAAACCAATTTAGTTGTTTTTTCCACATTTAAGGGGAAAATTGTCATTACCGTAATGTGTCCAAGACTGGATTTGGGTTCTTTGACATGGAAATATTTATAAATTTAAAAATCTAAAAAATAAAAATCTTCAGTGCATGTTATACTATAAACATTTACAGTAAATAAATATGTGGTATTTGGTGATCATTGGTAAACGTAGAGACAATAATAAGGAATATAAATGTGTCCAAGATCAATTTTTTCATCCTCCGCAACAATTTTCAATCATTGTTTAAGCCCTCAAGTAACTAACATTTAAAAAAAAATAGTTGGAAGGGACATACTTAACTGTGACACTCAAGATGCCTACCAGTTCTTATTTTTTTCTCTCCAGATTAAAGTTAAAATGTTGTTTGTCATAGTATCTAGACAACTTTTTAGTTCTCATTACCGAAATATGAGTTTGTAAATGCATATATTTAATATAATATCATGTTGCGGTAATGATAATTTTTTATAATGATAATAAAAAAATTATTATCAAGTGAATTCATACAAACCAATTTTTTTTTTCACATTTAAGGGGAAAATTGTCATTACCGTAATGTGTCCATGACTGGATTTGGGTTCTTTGACATGGAAATATTTATAAATTAAAAAAAAAAAAAAAAAAAAGCTTCAGTGCATGTTATACTATAAACATTTACAGTAAAGAAACATGTGGTATTTGGTGATCAATGGTAAATGTAGAGACAATAATAAGGAATATAAATGTGTCCAAGATCAATTTTCTCATCCTACAGTACGCAACAATTTTCAATCAGTGTTTAAGCCCTCAAGGAACTAACATTTAAAAAAAAAAAAAAAAATAGTTGGAAGTGACATAATTAACTGTGACACTCAAGATGGCTACCAGTTCTTATTTTTTTTCTCTCCAGATTAAAGTTAAAATGTTGTTTGTCATAGTACCTAGACAACTTTTTAGTTCTCATTACCGAAACATGAGTTTGTAAATGCATATATTTAATATAATATCATGTTGCGGTAATGATAATTTTTTATAATGGTAATCAAAAAAATATTATATAATATTATATAAATAATATAATATTTTTTAAATCCTCTAGAAATAATGGTTATAGTAAGTTCAGACTTTAATCTTCTATGTGCAAACAAAATTCTCTTCAAGGGCTTTTTAAAAATTCTGATGCTGGACACCTTCTAAATCTGGATTATGGAGAATCACCCAAATCTGCTATATACTCCATCTACAACATAACATAAATGTAAATACCAAGGTTCTGATATTTCTGATCCCTCTTGACCAACAAAATTCATTTCCATTACAAAAACTCTTAGCGGTTTCCCGGACAGGGATTAGACTACTAGACTAAAATAAACAGAGCCGGCCCAGCCACTAAACGACACTTGCAATTGCAAAGGGCCTCGTGGCCAGCAGAGGGCCCCCTAAAGTCAATAAGCTAGTGGTTGAAAAAAATCATTCATCAAAAGTAACATAAAATAAATATTCATTATTTATTATTATGGCAATGTTAAAAAGGCTGTTACTTGTTATTATAGTTATTATGAAAGTTCGCTAATAAATAAGATCTCTTTCTTGCCGAGATTGATTGACACACAACATCCAGCGCAGCAGCCAATCAGTGCCCGCGATCTATGTGCAGGCGAGCATCCCGCCCACAGAACGCAATGTTGAGTTGAGCCGGATCGCTGATACAGACGCGAACTTTTGCTGTTGCTTTAAGGACAATTTCTTTAATGTTATGTGTGTTTGTGCGTAAATGCGAAGTAAGTGGATCTTATTTGACTTCGGTTATGACCAAACCTGTGTTCTGTTTAACTTCTCTTTCTTATATTTGCCATCATAACGTGAATTGGTATATTAAGCTTAATAATTAATATTTAAACAGTTTAACGTGGTAAATTCTGTTACGCTTATATTTCACGTATGCCATTGTCATTTCTAGATATGTATGTCATTAGTGTAATTATATTGTTAAACGTCTGAATTTAAAGTGTTTTATGTGTAAGAGTAAACAAACTCATGCGCATATGCGTGGTGGTACATGCCCAGACAGCGCACCGTTGTTAAATCACCTGCTAGCCTTTGCAAAAGTGTATAATGTCACTGTTCAGTGTTTAATATTTAAACTATAGCAATGCATACAGTAGTCAGCTTTGTTAGATTAATGTTATGAATGCAATGTTAATTGTTAATCTTCAATTATTAATATTATTTGCAAGTTAATTGTTATTATCCACAAACCTATGTTTGTCTCAGATTTAGCTCATCTCAAACAAGCCTATTAACTTTTGTTATGCTATTTACGTAAGGGATAATATATAGTGAGGCGAATGTTAGGTACTATTAACCTTGTTTGTGATGTTTTAGATATTATTGTTAATTTTGTTTATTTGAAAAATTTAAACATTTAAGTGTTATATTTATTATTTTATATAATATTTTATTTAAATGTTATTCTATTTACTCTATTTCGTTTAAATTATACATAGGCTGTTGTTTGTGCCTCTTAAACTCTGGTGTCAATTAAAAATGTTTCTTTGATGGTCAGTGAAAATCACTTTATCAGTCTTTTTATTCAGCATGTTCATCAGTGTGTGTTCGCTGCACTGCACTGCCATTCAGTTCAGTGGTATCATATTTTTCTGTTAGACATCAAACATGAAACTCAAATCAAGAACTCAAGGGGGCAGTTTCCCTGACAGGAATTAAACTAGTCCTAGACTAAAATAAAAGAAGGCTAAGACCTGTCCAAACTGAAAAAAGCTTGCACTGACATATCTTAAAATACACCAGTGCCCTTTGTTTTGCCTCAAAATCCACACAAATAATGTTTTTAGTAAGGCATTTTTGTTAAAATTAGTTATGTTTTCTAATTAAACTAAGGCCGAGTCCTGTCTTAAGATATTCCCTGTCCGGGACCACCCCAAGGTCTTTTATTGTCATTCTGTAGGCTACATGTTGCCACATAAGAACAAAATACGTACTCAGGACCAGCAATGTAAAAAAGATCATTAACATACAGTATACATAGAATAATTAAAACATAATTTAATAGACACATTTAAAAAAATATAACATAGTAGATATAATATGTGCAGTATAGTCATAAGGTAGTCATTGCTTTTCTTTAGGCCTTACTTAAAACGGTCAAAGGGGCCTCCAACCAAATTTTGCTTAGGGCCCCCAAAGGTCTAGGGCCGGCTCTGAAAATAAATGTAATGTTTCCAAACTGAAAACATATCTTAAAATACACCAGTGCCCTTTGTTTTGCCTTTAAATGCACACAAGTAATGTTTTAGTAAGGCATGTTTGTTAAAACTAGTTATATTTCCTATTTAAACTAGTCCTGTTTTAAAATAATCCGATTGTCCGGGAAACCACCCCTTAAAGTTCCCTCTTTTCAGTGACCGTGAGTTCCCAGTCATTATAAATGTAAATCGTTCCCATGATACCCAATAGACCAATGTTTCATCAAATGCATTAATATTTGGTGAGTAAAGTACTTTTTCTGAACGCTCTACAGTACAATAAGTCTTGATGTGTCACTTTTACATAAAAATCCTTAAAATTGCCCTTGAGCCGAACCAAGACATTAATTCCAAGATTCAGATGTGAGCTAAAGTGACCGTCTATGCCCTCGCGGCTTTATCTGAAGTTTGCATGCGTGCGTTAATGGCATCACTTCTGGTACCTTCAAAATGTCTGCTAATATTCTCTTTAAAGGTCTTTTTAAAGGTTAACTATACAGCATTATAACCTATCTATTTAAGTAGTCCATTAGCACAGCGACATGACCGCATTATTGACTGACAATCATTAGATTCTTAATTAATTTGAGCTCTCCTATGGAAGTTTGTAAGCCAGGTTTAGTTAAAAAATGAAAATTACCTTCTGGCTTTTCTCCTGGAACGTTCTCCCCTTGATTATGTTGTTAGCAGACGGCTTAGGAAAATAAGAAAACAAAAGATTTTTAAAAGCCTCTCTCTAAAAACATCTCTGTAAAGGATTTAAAAAAGAAGTGTGCAATGGTCTTCACCCAAAGTAAGAGTTTCCTGCTAAACGAGTCACTTCAAAATGCCATCCCAGTGTTACATAAATTCAGACTAAAGACTCTTATCCCGTGTCTGCAGCTTTACACATCATCAATGCATATACAGCTTCTCCAAATGTATTTGGACACTTGAGACACACTTAAAAATGTCTGAATGGCACTGCAATACACAGCAAGATATCAAATAAAAGATGTGGCATGTGCATATAGACAAATAATACCAGACCTTATGTCAGGAGGTGCAGTGCGATAGCATTGCAAATATCATAGGTTCGACCCCTATGAAACATGCTTAATGGATATATGCACTTTATCAGCAGGTGTGCATAAAGAATTTGGCAAATGCATAATATAAAGATGATGCTTATCCCATCATTACATAATTTCACTCTGAAAGTGTGTTTATTTGCATGCATGCTTATTCATGTCTCCACACAATTTATATTAAAATTTTTAAACAACGTTATTTTTACCTAGATTTTGATGACTACTGACCTCCTGTTAGCTTTGCAGCTCATCATTACTACAAGCTGAAGCCGTCACTTCTGTGAAAAACGCACAATTCTCCTTCACAAAGCACTCTGAGCTGCTTATATCCTTTCGTCAATACAGCGCTGCTCTTTAATATGTTCTGTGTCATGTATAAACCGAACGGAGCGCTATCAGCCAAGTGCCAGGTCAAAGCACCGCTCCAGTAAATCCACTTTCTATCTCCTTTAAATGGGCATTTCTGGAGAGGGCCGAGTGGAGAGAGAGAGACGAGCCTTGGAGAGTGAGTCCTGTAGGGGGCACACTGGCACTCCACAGCAGATTTCGTAACGTCAACGTCCCCTGCTGTCAATGAAGTCAATATTTAAATGAAATTTCCTGACGTATTGCTGATGAAATGACAACAAACGTTCCTGTTTTCAAACATTGATTAATAATTATTTTTATAAAGGAAACTTTTTGCCCATGTGTTTTAGATTCCCTGACATCTGTTATAATAATCAAATTAAACAATTTGAGCATATATAGTTCCTGACTAATACATGGTGTATGTTAGACAAATTTCTCATTGTAAATGTTTAATGATTCGAGTCATTTGTTTTCATTGTTTAAGACAATTCGGCCCCCTTGAAAGTTTCCTCCTGGACCTTTACGATACTATTTTTTACACATGCCATGAAATAACCAGTATAATTATAGCAGATTGTGAAAATGCCATCGCTGGCCAGTGTCCCTATCCAATAAGCAATGAAAAGGCACAAGGTTTGGTGTGTTAAGTGGAAAACATCTGTCTTTGACACTTTAATCACCAAGCAACCTGCAGCCAAATGACTCCCCACCATTCAGAGATGCAAATACAGCATCTGCTTACGAACTGGACACTGTATGGCATTATGGCAAGCTTTTGAAATATAAAAAAATTACTCTGCATGCACCCAGGACAGCATCACAGGGTTTACACAGAGCTTTTCGAAAGAGAACTAAGAGATTTTGATTATGATTGGAAATCAAGAAATGTTCTCAGTAACAATTTGTTTTAATCATTAAGAAAAGATTATACTTTCATAATGTGCCATCACGCAAGTAATCATTTCAGTTTATGTGCTTTGATATGATTTGTAAGAATTATTGCATTAAATTGTGGATAACTGAAAATGGGTAAAGAGGGATGTGGGTGAAGATGAAGTGGCTTGAAACCACGCCCGCCTAGCTCGACTGTAGTGACAGCAGTGGCAGTTCACCCGTCACTCAAGTAGCCACGCCCTTAATTATGCAGAACTTTAAGGCTTAATATCATTTAAACGATGAGTTATAAAAACATTCAGCCCCTCACTGTTGTCATGAAGGGCAAAATGAGCTATATAAATTATTTTCTACTGTAAAGTTGGGCATTTTAACATGGAGGTCTAAGGGAAATGACTCCATTTTGGAGCCAGCCTCTAGTGGCCAGTTGATGAATTGCAGTTTAAGTCACTTCTGTATTGCCTTTATCACATATCGTTTGGTTGCCCCTCGGTGTATACCCAACCCAAACTGAATCCAAGACTGAACCTACTTTGGAGTAAAATAATGAATTGTGTAAGAGCGCATAACCTTGGTTATAAGCCTAAACGTCACATTAACTGTATAATGAACTTAATCTGATTGCTTGACTGGAATGTTGTTGACCCTGGAACATCTTTCGCTGCCAAAATCAGGAATGCAACGCGTGGGTGACTTTTTCGAAAGTAATGAGCGAATCAAATCAGAAGCAGATTTGTTCAGTTCTTTACAATTCTTCTCTCTGGTATAAAAGCAAGGCTATACACATTTCAAATGACTTTATCGAATTGCCTTTGTCAGCTTCCATTCATAATTTAGCATGACTTGAGCTACCACAGAGTTATCATTAGACAAATAAAGAAGAACCCTTTCCAAATTTCTTACGGACATCTTTTTAATTAGTCAGTTCAGCACATGCACAACACAGCAGTTTTATTTCAGTTTTAGAAAAAAAAAGAGCAGAAAATGCAAGCAAAGCTAACTCAAAGAGTATTCAAGGGACTGAACAAAAAGAAACTGAGCCAAGTTTGAACTGAAGGGTCCTTTGAAATGACAATAATTTGCTGTGCATAGGTTTACAATAAAGCACCGTATATCAGCATGGCTGTGATTGGCCTGTAGTGTGAGAGTGCAGAAAATTCCAGCATTCTGATATACAGCCATAACAGCATGACTGTGTGAAATTGCATTTCTACATTTTAACTTCCCCACCAGCATTTTTTATTTTCACAAAAATTAATACCTTACATAAAATGTTCTTTTTTTATATATAGAAATATACAATATATCATGATTGAGTAACAATAACCCATTCAGCAATTGGTTATTTCTAACCCAGCAGTGTGTTCTGTCCAATAATGACCCAATATACACTCGATTATTAGGAACACCTGTTCAATTTCTCATTAATGCAATTATCTAATCACCAATCACATGTCAGTTTCTTCAATGCATTTAGGGGTGTGGTCCTGATCAAGACAATCTCCTGAACTCCAACTGAATGTCAGAATGGGAAAGAAAGTTGATTTAAGCAATTTTGAGTGTGGCATGGTTGTTGGTGCCAGACGGGCCGGTCTGAGTATTTCACAATCTGCTCAGTTACTGGGATTTTCACACACAACCATTTCTAGGGTTTACAAAGAATGGTGTGAAAAGGGAAAAACGTCCAGTATGCGGCAGTCCTGTGGGCGAAAATGCCTTGTTGATGCTAGAGGTCAGAGGAGAATGGGCCGACTGATTCCAGCTGATAGAAGAGCAACTTTGACTGAAATAACCACTCGTTACAACCGAAATATGCAGCAAAGCATTTGTGAAGCCACAACACGCACAACCTTGAGGCGTGTGGGGTAAAACAGCAGAAGACCCCACCGGGTACCACTCATCTCCACTACAAATAGGAAAAAGAGGCTACAATATGCACAAGCTCGCCAAAATTGGACAGTTGAAGACTGGAAAATGTTGCCTGGTCTGATTTCTGTTGAGATATTCAGATGGTAGAGTCAGAATTTTGCGTAAACAGAATGAGAACAAGGATCCATCATGCCTTGTTACCACTGTGCAGACTGGTGGTGGTGTAATGGTGTGGGTGATGTTTTCTTGGCTCACTTTAGGCCTCTTAGTGCCAATTGGGCATCATTTAAATGCTACGGCCTACCTGAGCATTGTTTCTGACCATGTCCATCCCTTTATGACCACCATGTACCCATTCTCTGATGACTACTTCCAGCAGGATAATGCACCATGTCATAAAGTTTGAATCATTTCAAATTGGTTTCTTGAACATGACAATGAGTTCACTGTACTCAAATGGCCCCCACAGTCACCAGATCTTAACCCAATAGAGTATCTTTGGGATGTGGTGAAACGGGAGCCCTGGATGTGCATCCCACAAATCTCCATCAACTGCAAGATGCTATCCTATCAATATGGGCCAACATTTCTAAAGAATGCTTTCAGCACCTTGTTGAATCAATGTCACGTAGAATTAAGGCAGCTCTGAAGGCAAAAGAGGGTCAAACACAGTGTTAGTATGGTGTTCCTAATAATCCTTTAGGTGAGTGTACAGTGTGGAAAGTATAAGGAAAAATATCTAAGGATATGTATATGGTTCCCTGAAAGAAAAGGAGATGCTGCATCACCAAAAATGTGCCCCTATACCAAAGCATCTCTATCGTGACACAGCGCAAGTTCCCTCAAAAGGGAACGTCTTGGAGTAATGTATGTAGCCTTGGTTTCCTAAAAGGGGAATGAGATGCTGTGTCGCCATAGAGACACTTTGGGAATGAAAGCATCACTATGGCAACACGGCCATAAGTTTCTTCAAAATAGAAATAAAGATTGTCCAAAAACCCTCATTTCAGAAACTATTTTCTTTAACCATTGATTCAGGGTCCGTCGTAGCTATATCTGAAAATGTCACGTTAAAACTAGAACCCACAGCTTGAAGTGGAAGTAACCACTGTAAAATCCTTTAAAATGTAAAGTATTATACTATCATTAGACACGTCCACTGACCTCCCAAAGTCCACACCTGACTGATAAATATCGGACACAATACTGGAAAACATTTTCTGGATCTGTCAAGCTGTCAGTTTGCAGCAGTCTCAGCACCTCAGTCAGCCTGGAAAATAAACTCTGACAATATCTGCCATTTTTTTATTTTAAAGTTATTGACAGAAAATTCCCCAATGCACCATCAAAAATATTGCTCCATCATTTTTGGCATTTAGAAACAAAACTTTTTTTTTTTTTCATTTTAATTATGTTTGTACGTAAGCCTCTGGCTCTTCCTCTCTCATAAGTAAGTACTATAAATGGTTTTAAGGTAGCAATTGTATTTGGTCGCTTTACATACATGCTTTACTTGTAAATGCAGATTATTGTTGGCTAGAAAGACTCAATACTGCTTTATGAGACTAATATTTTAATGCAACCGTCAAATAGTTTTTATCCAAAGCTACATGAACACTACCTTGAGACCAAAGCAGCCGTACGGCAGACAACACACCCAATATACGACTCTTATGTAATGTTCTGCAATCCTGACAGTATTATTGTGAACCCTACAGTGATCAAGTGTATACTGTTACATACATTAGCTGCAGGAAGTGCACCTATTTATCACTTTGCTTTAGGAGAGCACCATTAAGGACTAAAGTCTTTTATGTCAATGACCCTGCGGGAGACTCAGCATTTGCCGATCACTGACTTTTACTAGTTTGTGGATTTCTCTTTAAGAGGGTTTCGTTCTGAACAAATAAGCTTGTGAATAGTCCATGCAGCCTATACAATAAAAGTCTGCAATTGAATCACGTTGCTCTACTGTATCTTAAGGCAGAGCACAATCTTGAAATACAAGATTGCACTGAAAACAGGTTTAACTACCTACAGTTTCAATACCATGCATTAGCGTCTATACGTTTAATGTACACAACCTATGCAATATTTCTGCTCTCTAAATGCGTTTGCACCAACCTCAGGGACAAAACAAAATGAGTTTACTTGAAGTAAGCAAGCCTTATACGATTTCAAGTCCAGGATATAATGTTCAAAGATTGTACTCTTTACTCTAAAGCCGTGCATTGGAAAGCCATCACTAATGTGATACTTGTATTTCTGAAACTGCAGGATCTCTTAAACCTAAATAAAATGAAATCCTAATTTCTAATTTTAAAGAAATTTGTCTTTTTACTTTATTCTACTCAAAAACGCTCAAGATGTGTTTAGTGTTTAGAGAGGTCACACTAAACACAGACAATGCTTAAAGAAGACATTTAGTCCTGAAAATTTTATTTATTTGTACATATTCCCTGTCTTTTCTGGTTGTATCTTAATAAAATAGATTGAAAATAAATATGGATAGACATTAAAACATCAAGTCTGGTGGTGGTGGCCTAAGACTTTTGCACTTTTGCATATATATATATATATATATATATATATATATATATATATATATATATATATATATATATATATATATATATATATATATATATATATATATATATACATATATACATATATACATATATATATATATATATACATATATATGTGTATATATATATATATGTATATATATGTATATATGTATATGTATATATGTATATATGTATATGTATATATATATATATATATATATATATATATATATATATATATATATATATATGTATATATATATATATATATATATATATGTATATATATATATATATATATATGTATATATATATATATTAGGGCTGGGAAAAGATTAATTGTGATTAATCGCATACAATTTTTTTTTATATATAAATAAAAAAATCTGACATGAATATGTATGTGTGTGTGGTTAAATATACACATCAATTACACACGGTACACACACATATATTATGCAAAAAATAACTTTTATTTTGTATGCGATTAATCGCAATTAATCTTTTCCCAGCCCTAATATATATATATATATATATGTCACATTAAAGGCAGCTGGTTTTAAAGAAATTTGAGTCTGACATTAGCATTATTATTCTCACATACAGTAACATTTACAGTATGATGTTCATTTTTATTGCATCTCTATTTCTGCTTCAATTCTCATTCTTGCTGACATCTACTGATGTGAGCAGTCTATGACCTGAGGCCATTTTCATCCGACCATCTGTTTTTCTCAAGATGAAGTGGATTCATATGTCATCTGATGTGTTCATTATATTATTTTGATTCAGTTGCATTCCCTGAGCCATCTGCAAAGTCTCCATCTTGATATTTGAAATGGACATCTAAGAGAAATTCATGTGCGATGAAACAGTACAGCTGCTACTACATTAGTTGACATTCAATTATACACAAATGCATTTTATGATACATTATATGAGTAGAATTACTGTCATTAAAATGGTTTTACAATAACACAATAAAATAACACTTTGGAAATTAAAAGTAGTTTTATGCAAGCTATGTCAAATCATAATTCCACTGTAGCAAAACCATATTGGGCACACGCATAAAAGTGTAAGTCATTCACTTCATCTCGCCACTGCTGTGATCTCATTCATACTGAAAAGAATCAATCATTAAAATGACTTTTCTCAAACGATTAATGTCATAATTTAACAGTTACGTAAAATACTTTCAAAATGACTGTAAAATTATGCCATTGATGCCATTGTTCATGCTGCAGGAGTGCTAACAACAACAAGGTCATGGGTTCAATTCACATAGAACACACATACTGAATAAATGTACAGCTTAAATACACTTTGGATTTAAGCTAAATGCATGAATGCAAATAAATGAGGCTCAATGATCCAAATAATGCACATAACTACACTGAGTATTAGTTTACAATTAGTATTTTAGCAATAGTTTCTGTGAGGGTGTCTGAGGTCTATCTGAAGACAATTTTTAATGCTTCTTTTTAAATCTTTTTTACAGTTTACATATTTGCATTACTAATTTATTGTTTTTTTTTTTGTTAATGCATGTTAGACATTATAAATATTTTTTTCTTGGAAAATTGTCTTAAATATATGACATTGTATGAGAATTCAGGAATACGATGGAATTTTCATGGAAAAGGCTACAGATTGTCAGCTAGGCTGGTGGAAAAGCAAGTGGGCTCAGGCGATGTTGAGATTCATTGTACAGTTCAGTGGTTCAAGAAAGGCAGCTTAGAACACAATTTTTGTCAACATCTTCAAAGCAAAGTGATCTTTTAGTTCGACATTCAAGCAAAAACTACAACTAACCAAACGTGTCACCTTACCTTGCTTACCGTGAAAGCCAGAGCCATCATTTTATGTTGTAAGGTCAGCATTTCAGATTTGTGTCAGCTCAAGAAAGTTATTTTTCTGGAGATCTACAGTAGATCTACAAAATGTCCTTACAATAGTCACAATCCATAATATTTCCAGTGACATCTCAGAAGAGACACTAATATGCCCAGTTTGGCCATTTCTGCTGCAGCTTGTATTCGAAAGGAAACAATGACTATAAGTTTCTCTCTGTAGCTATTAAAAAGGTTTGTTTGTTTGTTTGTTTTTAAAGCGAAGTAAACATGCATAGGAAAAGCTACCCTAAAAACAAAAATAAAGATCGTCCTCCATAACACGCACGCTATATCCAGCCCAGTCCCACAAAATTTCGTTATATAGTCACGTATTTTTTTTAAATTCTTTTTTCGTGATATTGTCACGAATTTCCGCGTTTTTCCGTGATCGTATGGGTGATTCTCACGAAACCATTGAAACACCATGGCACTAATGATTTTAGCTATAAAATGTGTAATATAGTAATATTAAAAAGCATCAGAATTAACACAATACTGTGTTGTACCTTGCACAATGTGTGATTTCAACATAAGAATTTATAATTTGTCAATTTTATCTCATTTTCTGCTGAAATTCTCATTACCGCAATGTGTCCGGCTGTGTTTGAACATGCATTATGTTGTAATTTAATCAAATGAACACAAAAATATTTAGAAAAAAAATAAATGGATGTTTTGCTAGACTACTTTAGATGACAAAAAAATATTTACTGAATATTCATGTATAATAATAATGAAGAAAAATTAGGAAAATGTTGTGTCCCTGCCTGATGTTCTCATCCTCCGCAACACTTTTTGAGAACAGTTTAAGCACACATACAGAATTTTATTAAAGTTTGATTTTGAGTGACCAAGCACATGGACCAGTTACTTCAAGATGGCTACCAGGTGAGATCATCTCTTTATATCTTTCCAGTTAAATTTGAAATATTGTCTTGTCAGAATGCTTACACGACATTTTGATTATCATTACCGCAACAGATGCTTATTAAATGTTAATTTAATTAATAGAAGCATAATACTTTGATTTTAAATGCATGTGCAGAATCTCCAAATTATGTTCTTTCAGGTTTGTCATGTCATTTTGAAAATATGTCAGTGTTGATGTTTTCTGACTGTTGCGGTAATGAGATTTTTTAGGACTAATTTTTTAAATTATGTTACAAAAAGCGTTAAATGATAAGTAAAAGTGTTTCAATTAATGTTCCCGTTTACTCCAGACTTTGTTTTTCAATGTCTGGTGGGAAAAAAAGTAAATTTAAGCAAGTTTTACATTTTCATGCTTGACATTTTTAAAACCAAGTTTTCGTGAGAATCACCCGTATAATGAATTCCTGTTTTCGTGTGATTATCACATATTGGTTACTCTGTTAAACTGTTTTGTGTTATTTTCTTACCATTGTCGCTTCGGTTTAGGGTTAGATTTACATAAAATGACTTCCCAAACCAAACCCAACTCTAACCCTAACGTCAGGCGACATATAAATAAATAAATCAGAAAAAATAGTATAAACCAATGTATAAAGTGACATTCTAATGCAAGCACCAAATCTAACCCTAAACCGAAGCGACAATGGTTTAAAAATAGGAAAAAGCGAAGCTTTTATAAGTATAGAGCTTATTTACAAGTATAGACCGATAACCGATATCTTGAACCGATATGTCTGGTGTACACAGGCTCTTACAAAAAAATTTCAATGCTTTGAAACATTTTTAAATCTGACTCAAAGAAATGTTAAAGTCACAATGAAATTGAAATGAAAAACTATATATATATTTTTAATATTGTGGTATTATTAACAAATGACTTATCTGTGAGCTTCATTATTTTAAAAAAATTTGTGTGTGCTCATGATCTTTAATCAAAAATGCAAATCTCATCCCCTCCTCAAAACGATCTCTCTTCACTTCCGGTCAAAAGTATGGCAGGTGGGCGGGGTCCGGGAGAAGATCGCAGCGATTAGCAATTAGCAACACGACCCAACTTCAAACGATCCAATCAGATCTCGATGGACAAATTCAAATCCAGCCCTGCCTTATTTCATCTCAAAAGCCGTTTCATTCGGATATACGTCACCACGGGGAAAATAAGGCAATCGCTACTTCCGTTTCATGGCGACTTTAATTATAAGAATCATATTAATAATAACAAAACAGAACAGGAAGCACACGTAAACTATATATGCATAAAAACTATAAAAACAAATGCATTGAATTGAATAAATTAATTATTTTCTGATGATTTAATCATTGCATACAATGGTAGAAATATTCAGTTAATCATCTTGCACATCAATTGATAAACTATCTACAGTTTTGATATAACTATCAACTAAACAATTTGAATTTATATAGTAAGTGTTAATAAATGAATTGCCTTTACAGCTTCATTGTGTATGTTGTTGAAAAGACCGCAAATGTTTTCATAAAACTATAACATTAATACCATAATATAGGCACACTTAGTTGGTTCAATAGCCTATTCCTTAAGTATACATGTCGCCAAGACAGGCATTTAAGCATACCCGTGTGTATCTGAACATTTATCAGGGCACCCGCAAATGTCGAAATTTCAGTTAAAACCATTCTATTTCACCATAAACAATCTGAAAACAGGGCTTTAAGTCTAAAATACCGAACTTGTCCTTTAAATGGCAAACAAAAATCTGAAAAATGCTTAATACCGATGTCGATAATTGGCCAGATCAATATTCAGTCAACATCTACTCAGATTGCAAAAAAAGCATGTTTGTACATTTCTGTCACTTCCTCTGTCATCCTTTATGGTATTTGCTTTCGCAAAGAGATACAACACAGGCTTTGAGATGCTGCCTCAGTACACTGACAAAAAATTGTCAAAAATGGGTCCCAAGCTGTCACTGGGACAGTACCCAGCAAGAAATTTTGCATTTTAAAACGCCTAAAACCGTCCAAACGTCTAGGCTGAAGCAAGGGAAATTTGGACTGTCTGAAATTTTAACACTAAACCATAGCCCAAAAATAAATGAAATGAAATAAATGAAACCAAACAATATGTTATCACTGTTTACTTTGCTTACATTATGATGTATTTTACATCTTTGACAAAAAACACATGCAACCAAATTCAAGTTTATTTTGGCTAAACATGGGTTACTCATAGCCGGACTACTGGGTCTATAGTTAACCTAGACAGTGAAATGACAGCTATTGCTTCCTGGGTACCCTTTAAAAAGTCATAATATGTACCATTTGGATAAAGATAATATACTAATATGTACCTTTGCAACCCATTCTCCTGAAGTGCGTATAAATAGCACGCTGTGTGAAAAGTCGTGCAATACGCCAAATTCCTGTTTAACGTGCATTTGATGCTCAGTCCTTCCCGTTCACTTAATACAGTGCATGTTTTCGTGTCATTTTATGAATTTGTTTCTCAATTGTTTTCTGTTTTTTACTATTGTCGGGTTAGGGTTTAGATTTGAGATTTGCTTTAGTCAGTTAATTTATAGGTTTCTCCATATTTTTGTCTATTTTTAAATAATGGTCGCATGGAGTTGGGGTTACAATTAGTGTTTGAGTTAGGATGTCATTTTATGTAACAAAAAGTTGCTCTAATCCCAATGGTATATGTTAATTGTAAAAAAAGAAAAAGAAAAACCAATACATAAAACCACAAGAAAAGATGCAGCGTAGTAATTGAATGGGAATTACTTTTTACACGGCATGCTATTTACACGCAAATCATGAGAATGGGTTGACTTTTGAGATACTACTATGCACTCTTTGGTACAAGTATGTACCATTGAGGTACTAACATAAACTCTTATTTTTTTTTATTACACGGCTCTCTGGAATGCTTGATTCTGATTGGTCAGTTGAGACATTTGCAGGTTTGTTCTTTTCAAATAATAACCGCTCCAAAATAATAACGCATAGCCGGACTACTTGCACGATTTAAATCGCTCCGCGCCAATAAAGATCAATAAAGATTACTGTCTGTTTGGCGCCATCTTGTGACAAACACTCGACAACCACGACAAGACACAGAGAGCTTACTGAGACTGAACTTGACAAAATAGAGCATGACAGCTACGAAGCCAACACACAAAAAAATACAGAATGGGCATTAAAACTTCTCAAAGACTGGCTAAAAGAGAAAAAAATGGAGACAGACAAGTATGAAGCAGAGGATCTTAATAAGGTATTACGATCATTTTATGCATCTGTGCAAAGTTTCGCGGAAGGATAAAAATGTTAATTTAAAACAAATATGCCAATAAAATGTTTCAAATTCATATTCATGTCCAGTTTTTTTTCTTATGTGGCAAGTAGCCGTGTAATAAGTCGGGTCCTGATCACACTGTCGGGGCTTATTTCCCAATAACTACCGGCTGCCTCTACATTATCCCTTACTTAAAGTAGTAGAATAACCATAAATCTTTTCCATGCACTAGTTTCAAAAGGTGTGAGCGGTTTTAAAACATGTAAAAAATTATGTTAAAGCTGTTAGACTCACTGATAATATGTTATTGGTAAATATGGTAAACTCCTGCCTTGAAAAGTTGATTTGAAAACACCCCTACAGTGGAAAATCTATTCAGCTAATCTGCCTGCAATATCTGGTTGCCATAACAATAACACACTCACTTCTGCTGTCTGTCATCTTTGCAGTATAATCAGCTTTGGAGTTAGAAATGCCCAAAAGAAATGCGTTTTCTATGATGGGCTGAAAGAACCCAATCGATTGCTTAACACAATCGTCAGGTGCCGATGGAAGTGAAGTGTTTTGCTGTAACTGCCAATTTTTATGTTTTTCTTGCCTGCAGAGGTGTCAGACAATGTAAATGACATTCACGATACATTAGGTTTCAATGTTGTAAATATTGTTTGATTAAATGTGCCTTTAAGGCATTCGTGACGTTTTATAATATTTATATACTATACTAAAAAGGCTACATCTATGCTAGACTGATTATGACTTGACACTTATTCATTCACAACAAAATCCCCAGTGTTAAAACAACACTGCTCATTGTTCATAAAGGTCCACACTAAAGAGAAAGATACTTCTGATAAGTGAGCAAACACTAAATTAAAAAATACATTTTCTAGATAATGATGTTTGTTTTTATGTATCAACCACCATACATGGTCTCTGCTTCGCCATAACAGACATGTTTTAAACACACAAAGTTATAGCAGCCAGAAAAAACTAACAAGCTAAAAATTAAGGGTCCAACTAAAACAAACACTGATCACCATAATGGTATCTTTAAATAAAACAAAGCCAACATCTAAACCTAAGTTAATAAATAACTCTACACGTAAGAAGTAAGATGAAAAGAGGTTTCAAACTGAGATGGTTATAGAGAGCATGAAGTCAGATTTTTTTGTGTTACTTTTTAACACTCTGTGGTGTGGACAAATATAAACACTGAGTAAAGTTAATTTTACACTGGGGATTTTGTTGTAATTGTTTGTCTGCTTGCTTTCTCTATTGCTTCTATTGTTCTCCTCATTTATAAGATGTTTTGGATAAAAACTTTTGCTAAATGACAAAGTTTATGTGTCAGTCAACAAAGAAAATACATAGGGTGACCATACGTGCCATTCTTCCCGGACACATCCCGTCCAGGATTTTGTGTTCGTCTTCCGGAAGTCGTATTTGTCGACCGCATACGTCATAGAGGATTATTATTATTATTACAGAAAAGCAACCGTTACATTTTAAGGTAATAATGAAACTACAATTGTGTATCTTATGTTTTTAACTGAATGGCCTATGCGGTCAACAAATACGACTTCCGGAAGATGCACCGAAATCCTGGACAGGATGCGTCTGGGAAGAATGGCACGTATGGTCACCCTAAAATACATGAAATGTGTACTTAATTAGTAATAATCATTTTAAAATGGCTGCAAATGGGTGCTAAATTATCATTAAAATTGATGAAAAACATCTCATAAATGGTGACAGGAGGAACTTTACTATTTTGCCTTAAAATTCAGTTTATTAAGACAGTACAAAGTTTGAATCTGAGCCGCAGAGACAAGAAGAGAGAGCTTGGCGGTTCCTCTGGTACGGCAGGCCCTGTGGCACGGCCGTGTTTTCAAACACATTCGAGAAGTCACTTGAGGTTATGGCTCTCTGGAAACGATTGCTGCTGTTTGTCCTTCTTAATTAAGCGAAAGCTTTAACTCGCTGTGTTGACACGGGATATTAGCATGAGACGATCCGCCGGCCTGCGCCGCGGTGTCCCTCTCGGCTCTGCTGGAAAACTGTCATGTTCCAGTAGGCTCTCTGATTGCCTGGGAGGTTTGGGGAGTACCACGAGTGCGTACGATTAGCAGACATGCTCTGCGGAGATCCCGCTATGCATTAGCATGCTAAATAACAGCAAAACGGTCTGTCAACACAATAGGCCAAAGGACACGAAAAGTACAGACCCAGAGAGGGAAACACCCCTCACTAACATTGCTTACCGCAGTAATTGGTTATTGACTTCTGACCCAGGTCTGTTTTAAAGGGATTATGCCATTGCTCGTCCGACTCTCCTAAGAGGTTTAGTTTCCATGATTAAGATTTGAAGTCAAAGACTCTGTAGTCGAATAAGATCAAGGGGATACATTTCATTACTTAAACATATTAGTACCCAAATGTCATTCATCACAATTTAAACAAGGCAGAACAACATTGCAGGTTATAGCCTACATAATAAGATTCAAGATTTATTTACACTTGTACTAAACCCTCTAATTTACAGTAGATAGATTTCATAGCAAAAAAAGGGAAAAGTGTTAAAGGAGGACTCTATCATTTTTCCATGTTTTACCCCTAACAAAATGTTTTCTTTCGAAAAATAAATGTACTGTACATGAAGACCCTTGTCATATCCGTCGCATAATTAAAGTGTATTTGTTTTATATGGAGCTGTGGGGGCAGACATGTTAAAATCACATTATCACCTGAAGACTAAGACTAACTTTACACATGCTGGCAAGTCTATTTAAGCACTATTAAAGGAATATCAGTACAGTGCTGCCTGCTAAATAGCACATACAGTACTAGTGCAGGTAGCTGTATTGAATGGGCCAATTCATCCCACCACCAGGTGGCAACCTCTCCCAAACTGGAACTTGGACACTTTCTCCCCATCTTCTACATTCACTTCATGTTTTTTTAATTTTTTATTTATTAAAGAATTCACTCACACGTAAATCCTGCCTTCACTTTTTCACTGCAAAAACAAAATGACTTTCTTACTTAGTAATTTTGTCTTCTTTTCGGTGCAAATATCTAAAAAGTCTTAAATAAAGATGCATTTACTCGATGAGCAGAAAATATATGTCTAGTTTTTAGACAAATGTTTTTTTAATCTAAATTTATTGCATGATTTCATGAGTTAACTCGCGATTAATTATTGTCACATTTTTATTTGTTCTAAATTTATCTCAATTTAACCCTTTTCAAGTTTTTAATCCTCTAATCACTATGGATTTGGACAAATATATATGCTATATGCAAATGTATGTTTACAATAGCCTGTTTACATTTTCAACAGGACCATCAGCCATAGTTTTATATATGATTTTCCCTTTAGAAGACCTTGTTCTTTCTCCATTTCTGTTTGCTACTGCATCAAACAGATTAGTTATCAAAATATAATTAGTTATTAGTTATTTATATTTTAACATTCTCACTTCAAAACAATAAATGATTTGTTGGAATCTGACAAAACATGACAGAACCACACCTGTTTACGCAAAGCAAAAACAATATTAATGTATGTTAAATATATGTTTTTCTTTTATTGTTTAATTTTGACATTGAGACAGACCGCTTTAAGATACTGTAGGCTAATGCAAGGGTTGAATATAATGTTACACAACAGAAACTTTTCCTAAACAGTTAACCAAACATTCACTTCAGATATAACAGATTATAGGTCATACCTGCGTGAATTCTTGTCATAACAGATATTTTTAACTGTAATTTTGTGTAGATGTCCCTATATATCGGGGTCACGCACTTGCGCGTTTTTGTGACTTGCGCGTCTTGTCACTTTTAATAACTCTTTTAACATCAATCAGGTCCCAAACTTTATCTCTCTTAATAATTATTTTAACATCAAGCAAGCCCTCCAGTCTATTTTTTATCATTTCTGCATGCTTTAAAAACCAAACCAAAAAGTGAAAGCATCTTTGCTTTAGATTATGGATTGGGACAGCACACATCTCAGGAAACATACAGATAAAGATCATTTTAGATGTTTAATGACCATTTACAGCATTAGATTCGCTAGACAAGAGCTTAATGTTCTTATTTTTATGAAAACCTCTGATTCATCTAGAAAGCGCGGGTCACTTGCTGCGTCTCAATTCATTCAGCTGTTGGCTAGACCAAGGGTCAAACAAAAATTGGGTGTTGTCCATATGTGACCAGTCACGGAAAGTAGGGACACAAGTCGGATCTGGGCATTTTGAGTTATTCACAGATTCTGAAAGTGCAGTTTCTAAGCTTTCCAACGATGTGTAACACATGGAAATCTGATAAGATTTGGAGAAGTTGTGGCCATTTGAATATAGGAACTCAGAAATACTCAAACCGAGAAAATCGAGACGAAAGGGACTCTTCTTTTCAGCTGGGGGAGACAATAGGGCTCATTTACATCTCATTTAGCTAAGCCATGCCCCCTGTAAAACCCTTTTTGAGATGTTCTAGCATCATATGTAGTATTTTATGACCAAATGACAACCCGCAAAAATAAACATGACTCTTTTACCTTTGTGGGGATCACAAGTCGAATCCAGTCTGTTTCAGATTATCCAATGACCATATTTGTCCACAAATGCGTATAATCCGTGAAATATAGATTGTTTACATCAGATTTCGCATGAATGTCTGGTAATACAATATAATATATAATCTGAAGACTATTTAAATCGTAACATGTAAGGGTATATGAGCTTACACTCCGTTAAACACATGAACCCGCCTTCAAAGTTTGTATTTAAAATAGAGAAGTAGTATAATAGATCATCCAAACAGCGCCGTCAAAAACGTGACATCCTTTAGAGAGGTTACCAATGGCTCGCTCGTTCCTCCATCAGCCAATGACTTCATGGAAAATATTGATAGACAAAACATGTAGCCAATTATATGAAGAATACAACGATATCTGTGTAACTTCTGTGTGTTTGGACTCATGCTGCGCTGCAAGAACTGACATACAGATGACGTCAAAGTACCGCGAGAGCGAGTCGAAATTAAACTACTCCGTAAGATTTCTTGAAGAGCTCTCGCGGTACTTTGACGTCATCCGACCGCGGCGCCGCATAAAGTCAGTGACGCGGCTGACGTACGATGCGGCTGACTGTTATTTGTTCCGCCCCAGCTTCTTTTATTTTTCTTTTGTTTTGTGCGCCCGAGCTTTACAGTCTGGGGAGACGCAGGCTATAAGTTTGAAAAAAAAAAAAAAAACTTAGCAAACATGTCTGAGGAACAGGGCAGCGCGTCACTACAGTCACGTGACTTCACGCTCGAGCCGGAAGAGAAGACAATGCTGAATAAAGTCGTAATTCTGCTATTTTTGGACCAAACTGTATTTTCGATGCATCAACACAATCTTACTGACCCACTGATGTCACATGGACTACTTTGATGATGTTTTTATTAACTTTCTGGACATGGAAACCATACATAGATTTTCAATGAAGGGGAAAGCTCTTGAACTAAATCTAACGATAAAACATCTTAAACTGTGTTCCGAAGATGAACGGAGGTCTTCCGAGTTTAGAACGACATAAGAGTGAGTCATTAATTACATTATTTTCATTTTTGGGCGAACTATCCTTATTTAGTAGTCACGCTGTTCCCTTTGGGGGCGGAGGCGAAAACACAAGCTTATAAAGTATGTAAATATACACACAGACAATGACGCCCCCCGCTGCACGCTAGAATCTCCGGAAAAACAAGCCTATTTTAACTGCAAAATGTACGCTTTTAAATATACAAAAACTGCTATCTCAAACATGGAGAGGCTTCTTCGTGATCTCAACTAACAGATTCTGCAATAAAACGAAAATCACAAATTTCGAAAAAAAACTTTGTTTCTCATTTTCTCGAAACTTGTGCTGCCGACTTGAGTCCCTGGTTTCCGTGACGGGTCACATATATATACATGTTTATATACATGCTTGTTTTAAGCAGGAATTCACTTAAATTGTTTAAAAAAAAATGTCAAAAATCCAGACTTATTTTCTTGAAAATGTAAGATTTTTTTAAATATTTGTACTGAAAACAAGACAAAAATAATAAGTAAGAAACTGAACTGCGTAAATTTTCTAATGTGCAATTGTGCAGCTATACATACAGTTTATTAGTCAAGACAGTAGAGATATTAGGATATATATGTATAATTTGGTACTTTTAAAAAAAATATGCACATTAGCTATACTAACTGTGAAAAGTGTTTGTATTTGTAATCAGATAATCCTTTTTATAAGTGAAATAACCAAAGTTTGTTAGCTTAAGCAAACATCACTTTGGAACAAAGTATGCGGTTCAATGGACCACCGGTGACCACTCAGCCCAGCGTAGGAGATGGCCTCTTTCTGTCTCTGTGAAAAACAACACTTTTTTGAATCCCTAATCGCTTGCCACCAAAGGCATTGGCATTGAAAATTTGGTGAGCGCTTGCTGTCTACAAAGCAAACTTCATAGGTGCTGTCTAAACCTTGAGGGCAAAGGAGGTAGATGGTCTTTAGAATACCAAGCTAACTGCACTACAGCTGACTGGAAGAATCATCCACAGCTCAGTGCCTTCTGCTCCCAAGACGCTCTCCACGAAGGGAACTAAAAATAAAGCTTTTCCCTCAGGTGTCTTCGGGCCGGCCTCCTGTCAAAAAGAGACCCGTCTCTTATCCACTTGTTGTGCTGGATGAAGCAAAGGAGGGCTTGCGAGATGTAGTTTATGACACAATAAAAAATGGGGTACAGTGAAAGGACCACCACAACTAGAACTGGTGGTGACCACCACCACTGCAGTCTGCTGTTTGTTTTTTTGATGCAAAAAGTTAAGGTAAGGTAAAGTCAGAGCGTAATATAGCAGTAATTTTATAGAGACACTCCACTTTTTTGAAAATATACTCATTTTCCAGTAACTTGGTAACTTTCAATAGCAAGGACCTATTTACGGGCACTGCGTAATATCATTGCGCCTGCCCGTAAAAGTCCTTGATTATTACGCCAAAATGAGAGTACAGTATACAGTAGTTCCTAGCCATATCGGCCTAGAAAATCACAACTTTTAATTTTCCGTCGGTCTTAGTACATGATGTAACTACAGAAGAGTCAAGTTTTAAAAAGGAGAAAATATCAAAACTCTTTGGTTATTTTTGAGCGAGATGCTAATGGTCTAATCAGATTCAATAGATTATGCTAAGCTATGCTAAAAGTGGTACCGCCAGACCCAGAGATCAGCTGAATGGATTCCAAAACGGTAAAAATCAAATGTTTAACTCTAGGGGAGCTGGAAAATGAGAATATTTTTTTTTTAAGTGGAGTGTCCCTTTAAAGGTAATGCAGGGTTTTCTGCTTATAGGGATTGATTTAACTTAAATATCTTCATTATATGCATTACCACCTGTAGGCTTTACTCCAACCGTGCATTCTCACCCATTTTATAGCACCAACAACTAAAAAAGCTTTATAAAATCTACTTTGGACCTAATGTTGTGTTTTATTTTGCTTAGAAATCCTGAATTTCTAACTTTCTATTTAAGAAAATGTTTAAGACAACGTTACTGACACTAAAATTTTGTTGTAGTTATGCAACAGTTTGCCAGTACTGTAGATTTAAAGACACACTATGCGGTTATTTTACCTTAATATAACAGCTTCAAAGTCATTTCGATGGTAAACGAAGTCATAGTATAGCGAATCATCCTCCTGTTGAAGCTCGGGGAGGACGCCGCTACCAAAACCACCAATGCAAGCTTGAGAGAACCGCCCCTGACAAATCTCGCGAGAATCACGACTTGCTTTACGGCAACGACGTCACACACGTTAGGCTTGTTCGACTTCGTGCAGCGCTGCAAGAACCGACCGCCGGATGATGTCAAAGTACCGCGAGAATGATCCGAGACGGCACTTTGACGTCATCTGGCTGTCGGTTCTTGCAGCGCCACACGAAGTCGATCAAGCCTATAACAACAACTGCACGCGCGCATTTGAGACGTGATGCTCGATGAGGGAAACAGCTAAGAAAACCCGTTCGGAAGAGAGTAGAAAGCGAAAAAGAGAATCTGACCGAGTTAGGAACCGGACAAGAGTCCCACTCGGTCAGGTTTTTACTCTTTGGCGTGAGCTAATAGACAGCACTGGATGCAAAAGGGATGCTGATCTGGCGATCTTGTTGATGGACAAGTAAGTCAATCTCTTATTTGTAAATTTGTTTGCGGTCTATGTTGTATGTGGTTGCGCTTGCTTGTAGCGTGTATTTTTTTACTATGCTGTTCATTCATCCAGTGTTGATAATTAGAGCAGTAAAATAACTTCAACATGGGTCTAGCTAGCTTACGATCATAAGAGCATTTAGCAGACTTGCTAACAAACACTCGTTTCTCTTACATGTTTTTTTTTTGCCATCTAAACTCAATTGTTGTGTTGTGATGTGTACGTAGTCATTTGTCTAATTTCGATTTCTTATGGCCAACGAATAACGGCCAATGTTATGAAATAATGCAACGTATACAATTAACTTTGTCAATGCATTTTGTAATGTTTACATTACAATTAAAAAACAAATGAAATTACACAGTAGACATAATGTTAGACTATAGACTGTTTACTTGTGATTAAGCTGCAATCTTGTAAAAACGTAATAAGCCAGCAAAGGCGGTAGGCTACTTTATTATTATATGCCTACTCTACACTTGGCATAAACTTCTTATTATCCTATTACCATCATCTGTAGTTTAGTAGACATGCAGTAGCCTAATATTTGTATGAAATTGTGAAACATTACCTGGTCATTATCTTTGGAGTCCATCTCTGCATATTCACGCCCAACACTATCCTTACAGGTACTTACAGAGTGGGGGTGCGAAATTACGACAGTTGCAAGTTTTCCCCAGCGACTCTAGGGGTCGCTGTTTGACAAAAAACGTCAAACTGCATAGAATGCCTTTAAATGTATGTTATTTACTGGCAACAGTTTGTTCAAAGTTAAATGAACATTAAACATTAACAAGTCTTAACAGAATAAATCTATAAAATAACAGCCCCATGCAAAGCATTTTCTTTCAGATTATGTTTCCCAGAATGCTTTGCATGAGGCTGTTATTTTATAGATTTATTTTGTAAAGACAAAGACTTGTTAATGTTTACTGTTCATTTAACTTTGAACAAACTGTTGCCAGTAATATTGTCATTTCTAGAGTTTTTTTACAGTGTACAGAAATTTAAAAACACTGAAAACTCTGACATGGAAAATGTAATGATTTTTAAGCACATGAGTAAAAAAACATGATAACATGGCAATAAAACCAAATGTTAACAGAGAGTTGAAAATGATTCTCTGTTGATAATCGTACTGTAATCTGAAAGCTATAGCACCGCATCCCTCATTCCCATGGTGGCTAGAAGAGTTATTTGTTGACATTCGAACGCCCACAATGATATGGGTAGAGCTGTTATATTCTGAGCACCCGGCAATCCCAGAGGAAATTTTTATTGCTCTTTCATTGCTCAGGAGACTTAATGCACTTCCCTGTTATATTTCATTTAAACACTAATTTTGTCTCAAATGTATCCTTGAATTCCTTTAGAGAAAACGAAAAATATGAACATAAATGAAACAATTGAGATAAAAAGGCCTAATCTGTGGCGCATCTCCGTTGTGCGTTTTCTATGGGATAGCAACAGTCTGAGATATTAGGTAGGAATAACCATCATAACATATAGGATTTATGGTCATGACCATAGTGGGCCATCAAGGTGAAAACCAATCATATTATTGTAGCCCAGTTTGTGCTGAACACAGTGTTATGAGACTTTTGCAGTTATTATGTTTTGAACTGTAAAAAGCACAAATGTCAGTGCAGGTCAAAACTTCTCCAGGGCCTCAAAACTCTCGAAGACCCCAGAGGGTTAAGTATGAATGCATCAACCTGCATCCCTTACAAATCTTCTCTATAAGAGAAGATCCACGGCAGACTTTATTTTCTCTTATCACAGCATGGCACAGATGATATACAAATGAAAACAGCACATGCTTTGATCTTATCTCACAGTTGAACTGCAGTCATATCTCTTTTAAATTATTTCATTCATTTTCAAGCTAAAAACCCCCAAATACGCAGCAGTATTAAACAGCATAACAGTAAACTTTTTTGACAGGCACTTTTTCGTGTTTATCATCAACTTTATTAAGCACAAATGGAGAATATTACAGGTGCAATTGAAATTCTCTCCAAATTCTTTCAATTTACTGTCAACATGTAAATTACATTCTCCAAAAGCATCGATTTTTGTTATAGATACAAACTAAAGGTCTTTATTCAGCGCAAGCTCCTACATATGGATGCCGAGCGCTGGACGCAATTGATGCATGACATTAAAGGTTTTATTTGAATTTCAATCCAATGTTCAGCGGAGCAACAAATCAACTTTGCATTAATTCCATTTATCGACCCCAGTCCAGTTTAACGGCAAAAGTACACTGCGACACATGACCAAAATTTGGGCCGCTCCACATGACGAGATAAGAATTACGATCATCACAATTTTCCAGTGGCAGCCCTATAATGTCAGCTGAGCAAATAGCACATTAATTGTGTTCATCAGTCCATGATGATAATTGCTGCTTTGAGGTAAGTATTGAAGGTAAAGCAAGCCTATTAAATAAAATCTTAACACTTCCCAAGTATGGGCTTGAACTACAAGTATACGATCCGTGACACACATTCACATGCTTTCAAATTAGGGTGCAAAATTTACATGGCAAGCTGAAAAAAGCCAAAGAAAGTGACAATAATAACCCTCATACTGGATTTCTCAGGTTTTCGGTTATCAATCATATTTTTTTTATATTTTATTCAAGGCCTATTGTATCTGGCTCTGGGATTAGTGTGTCTGCAGACACTGTATTGACATGTAGCTTATATGTGCATACTGCTAAGAAGTAAATCTTGCTGCTTATACGTTTTGATAGTAAATATTTTATGATGTATTGTACCTTTTCATGAAAACTGCCATATATCATAAATAAAAATCACTCCCTTAGTGCAGTTACGGTAAAATCTTAAATGATATTTTACTATTTAAATCGTCATTATATTAATTTTCGTCAGAAGGTTTGTCAGGTTACAGCTGTGCTTCAGGTCAATTTAATAAAAAATGTTTTTATTACTTTAAATAGCAGGGGACTATTTTCAGGCACTGTGTAATATCATTGCGCCTGCTGCAGCCATGTTACATCAGCAAAGTCCTTGATTATTATGCCAGAATGAGACTATAGTTCCTAGACATATCTGCCTAGAAAATCACAACTTTTAATTTTCCGTCAGTCTTAGTACACGATTTAACTACAGAAGAGTCAAATTTTAAATAGGAAAAATATCAAAACTGGTTATGTTTTTAGCGCGATGCTAATGGTCTAATCAGATTCAATGAATTATGCTAAGCTATGCTAAAAGTGCTCGTGCCAGACCTCGAGATCAGCTGAGTGGATTCCAAAACTGTAAAAATCAAATGTTTAACTCTAGGGGAGCTGGAAAATGAGCATATTTTCAAAAAAAGTGTCCCTTTTACATATTCTCATCAAAATCGGTTAATATCCATTGTGTTAATAATGCTTATGCACAGAGCTACTTTTGTATTTTATGTTGTTTTAGATTTCATTCATAAAGCATCTCAAAAAGGTCTGTTGAATCTATTCAGACATACATAGATTCTGTTCCAGTTCCATAACAAGAAATAAAAAATGCTTGAATTCTGTCTTAAATGCACGTTGATGTAATTTTAACCGCTGTCATTTGACCTTTTCGCTTCACACATTAATTTCTCTGACCAGCTAAACTCAGTGTGCCAAAATCATTTCTAAACTTCAGTCGAGCCGAGCGTACTGTCAGCAGCCTCCATGCAGCTCCAGTTATCTGTCTGTTTATCTTCAGAGAAGCATCTTCTCAGAGTTCTGAGCCCATCGGTATGGAGTCAGTAGCAGGAGAGAGCTGAGAGAAACCTCACAGAAAAGCATCTCTCTGCAGTTGTTTTTTGGCCAAAAATATAGCTGAGGTGAGGCAAAACTACAGCGTAAAGACTCAACAATCTCTAACAACTCAGCTAAGTAAAATCAAGTCGCCTCTCAAAGCATGAGGCTGTTTTTACTCTGCAAATGCCAGCCTCTGGGTTTATGAATGTAACCTATTCAGTTCCCCATGGAGATGGGCCATCGACTGAGGAAAAGAAAGAAGAGAACTCAATTAACAGTTCCTCTGGGAGGATAAGCTGCCGTTCCTTCATTCACATCGTAAAACAAACCACCGAGACTGAACAATGACTGCATACTGACAGGCTGTTAGTGCATTCAGTATATGGGACAATTTTACAGATATTTTAATTTGCTTTCTAAAAAAAATATTGAATTTAACATTTTGTACAATTTGATTGGTCATCTTTTGGCTTTGTTTGATTTTGTAGCTTAGTTGGAAGAGCTTTGGGTCAGCAGCGCGTGGGTTTAATACCTAAGGAAGAGGTTGGCAACAGGCACCCGTGGGCCAAAACTGGCCCATCAGCAATAAGATCTGGCCCGCGTCCATAGCCAGATTATTTTTATAGCGGCTGTTTCTGAAATAGATCTGTCATGAAAGAACAGTTACTCACATCACAAAACCTATGGCATTTATTCAGAGCCAAATCTCGCGTCCATGAAAACCACACGCAAGCCAGAGACACAAGTGGGCAAAAAATGACTTGCACACAAGAATGCGTCCTTGTGAAAGCACACTTCTTCTTAGCGCACATACTGTAAATACAGTCACATGAGCAAAGACTGAGATGAGCATTCTCTCGACTCGCTCTATGTTCTCGCAGCTGGACAACATGTACTCACTAGATCAAGATGACTTGGCGGGACAATGACTGGTTGTTTGATTTAATCAGTGACATGCATTATCTTTTGTTTCACAATGGTATCTAGGTAGAGAAGATACATTTTAACTCTTTCCCCGCCATTGACGAGTTATCTCGGCAAATAAGAGAAAACATACAAAAATAAGAGAAATAAGAGAAAACAATAAAAAAACGTGTTCCTGGTGAATATGTTAATCTGTAATACCGCACTTACAAAATTTATGAAAAAACTAAAGCCGAAATGTTATTTACTAATTTTAAACTCTGTGTATGTTTTGATAATCGTTCTGAATCTGATCTCTAAAATTCCTTTTAAAAAAATGCAATTATTTCAGCTTTTTCAAAAAAAAAAAAAAATAATAAAAAAAAATACCCATATTAAAAAGTTTATAATCAAAGAAAAATATAGATAGGATGAAACGTTTTTTTTTCCCCCGTTGTGTTTGTTTATTGTTTGTTTGAAAGCACAGGGTCTGTTATTTCATTTGATATATTTGTATGTTGAAATTTTTTTCCTGGAAGGCATTTTGTGTAACTTTTGTGAAAATCACAAAAAATGCTGGCGGGCAACTTTTTAAAAAATGGTTGGCGGGGAATGAGTTAATATGACCATTAGGCATATGTTGGAGCAGGTAATTTATGTTAAAACAATATTTTGTTTGATCCATGCAATAAGTTGCAAACCAAACAATAACACCAATTTTTTTATGTTTTCCTTTTTGACTTATTTACTGGAATAATTTTGTTAAATTATTATATATATATATTTTTTTGGCACAATGCCAAACTTAATTGCCGACCCCTGACATAGGGAGACATTAGCTGATAAATGTACAGCTTGAATATTAGTGGCTATTTTATATGATGATTTGAAAGTAGCTTTAGAAACTTCAAAATATTAAACTGATATATATTTATCTATGAAAAAAAAGTCCACGATGGGGCGCTGACCAAATGTCAATATATCACGAGTTGTACTGTAAGTAGCATGTTGACTTTAAAATTAATTATGGCTATGATCTGATCTTTATTTCAGATATTATTTATTATGGCCATAATTGAACAATCACTCACGTATGTTCAA